>NW_026928566.1:0-34688 GCF_032062105.1 Saccostrea cuccullata
TGTCTTTTGTACACTGTTGGCCTTTCTTTTAAAGATATATATGCCGTATTAGTGTTTTATTGCTAAAGAAATAAATATATGTGGTGTCTCATCAAATTACAATAGTTATGTAATTTCTGCAATTAAGACAATTCCACTCCATCACATTTATAAGTTTTGAAATATTATTTTGTAAAAATTATTTTCTCTCCGAATCGGATATTAAACCGCCTCTTATTGAAATATTCATGAACACGTGGTCTCGCATGCTCACAGCAAACAATGGTCCAATCTCGTGAATGAGCCGAAAAGCATGATGGTCCACTACGTTTTCACTACAAACACGTGGTTTAGGGAATTGTACGGTGCGAGTTCAATTGACGGCTGGAAAGCCATTTTACATTTTCTTTAAAACCTGTTTTAGAAAAATAGGAAGGATTGTTACTAATTGAGAATTCCCATGCTCACATAAACAAACAAATGCAGTTTTTCTTGTTAGCATGCCGTATGTTTCGAAGTTGTACGCATTGTTAACAATGTCAATACCTGAGCACACCTCAGAGTTTGTTGCTTTTTGTACCGAGGAATATAGTCACGTGAAATTGTCTTCTCACTGTCAGTAGAGCACGGGGAAATTGTAAACAAACGGACCTGTATATTATAGTGTGGCAACTCTTATTTTTAGCATTGTTCATTTGTATGCAAATGTTAGCATGGGATTCGTAGATGATAATGTACATAATGCATTAAGCGTGTAAATGCTTGGGAAATGTAACACGTCTTTCTGAGAGCGATTTAAAAAAAAAACTAGCCTGTTCGAAAAACACATGAAGTATTTATGTACTGATCATGAGTAGTAACCTATAAATGCATTAAATACAACTCATTGAGCTGATTGGTCAATTTGTCAGTCTTGTTGGTTCCTCGCTGAACAGACGTCACACAAAATAGTTTCCTCGACCTGATGATTCTCGTGATGCTTTTCCCGCGCACATGCGCAGATCCAACATAATCGTCAGTCCTTTATATATATGCATGAGAATATTGTGTTCTTTTCCTGACCAGTACTTTGTTAATACCGAATAATATTTCGTCGAATTTGAGAGAATTCTTCAATTTTGATAGCTTATCATACTTCAGAAATTTTTGTTTGGTTTCAGCTGTGCAAAAATACGGCATACATATCTTTAACACTTTAAACTTTTTTTTATTAAAGAGTTCCACCAAAGAGAGACAACTCCAAGCTACTGAGGAGAATGAGGAGGAAACATATATTCCCAGAAAACTCTTTCTGTTTAACATAGAATCTTTCATGGAGAGTCCAAAGGTAAACAACATTTTATTTCATTTTTTACATTTCTTTAGAGATATAATAAATATTCACATATTTTATTTTTTTTTTTCCTACAGGATATTACCAGTAATATTGCTAAGTTCTAGTATTCTCTCTCTTTCAGTGTAAAGAGCCAAATCTAGCTAAGTTTACTCCTTACCCCTCTACAAGCTTACCAAATTCATCAAGGGAGGATGACCATGCTCATGGATTATTTTCAGAAAAGGTATCTTTTTGATTAACATCGATAAAAATGTTATAATCTGTATTAAAAGTATTTTCTAACTTGACTGACTTTTCTTTAGAAATTTCAAATATTTTTTGTGCTTACACATTTTCTTTTTCTTCTTCAGAAATCATCTCCAAACAAGACAAGAAGAAGCATCAAAACCCGTGTTTTAAAATTTTTCAGACTGAGATAAATTCAGATTTAGAAAATGTTAAGATAAATGACTGCTAATACTAGAAGATTGTGTTTCGAGTTCAAACACTGATTTTTGTAAAATTTATTGATACTTTTAATTGAAATACATGATATCGAAAGATTTCATGTGTGTGTGTTTTTTTACCTTAAAGAAACCCAACATTTTTGCTATCCAGTGATTAATGTGAGATTGGAGTAAGTGGGAGATTAAGAGGAGAGTTTGAGATTGAAGTGAATGAGACAGTGGATAATGAGTGTGAAACTGCTGTGAGTGAAAGATTGGCTAATGAGTGTGAGACCGAATTGAGTGAGAGAGTAATGAGTGTGAGACTGGATTGAGTGAGAGAGTAATGAGGTGAGACTGGAGAGATTGATTGATAGATTGTATATTGTTTAACCTCCCTCTTGAGAATTTTTCACTCATATGGAGACGTCACCGTATGCTGGTGAAGGGCTTCAAATTTAGACCTATACTCGGCACTCAGGGCCATTGAGCAGTGAGGGTTCTTTATCGTGCCAGCGCCTACCATGACACGGGACCTACATTTTTAAGGTCATATCCGAAAGACCCGTGACTTTCATTTCTAGTGCCGAGCGCTTGGCGAAGGAACAGTCACTACCTTTGTTTACGTCTTAGGTATGACGCAGCGCCGGGAACGAGAATCGAACCCGGGCCTCCCGATCACGAAGCGAACGCTCTATCACTAGGCTACCGTGACCGGTGAGACTGGAGAGAAAGTATGTTATGAGTGTGAGATTGGAGTGAGAGAGTAATGAGTGTGAGACTGGAGTGAGTGTGAGATCGGGTAATGAGTTTGAGACTAAAGTAAGAGTGTGGATAATGAGTGTGTGACTGGAGTGAGTGATAAAGTAATGAGTTTGAGACTGGAGTGAGAGAGAGAGAGTATGTTATGAGTGTAAGACTTGAGTGAGAGAGTAATGAGTGAGACTGGATTGAATTAGAAGTGTATAGTAAGTGTAAGAAAGGAGTGGGAGAGAGTTGGTAATGAGTGTGAGACTTGAGTGAGTGAGAGAGTTGGTAATGAGTGTGAGACTGGAGTGAGTGAGAGGTTTTTATGTGTGACACTGGAGTGAGAGAGAGAGAGTATGAGTGTGAGACTGGAGTAAGAGTGAGAGACTGGAGTGTGTATGAGAGTTTAAAATGACTGAACATGAGAGTGTGGAAAGAGTATGAGACTGGAATGATAGAGAGTGTGAGACTAGCGTGAGTGAGAGAGTGATGTGTGTCAGACTGTAGTGAGTGAGAGAGTGATGAGTATGAGACTGGAGATGGTTAGAGAGTATGTAGTGTGAGATTGGAGAGAGGGAGAGAGTTAATGAGTGTGAGACTGGAGTGATGGAGAGAGTGGGTAATGAGTGTGAAACTGGAGTGAGAGAGAGTTAGTAATGAGTTTGAGACTAGAGTGAGTTAGAGAGTAATTAGTGTGAGACTGGAGTGTGTGAGAGAGTAATGAGTGTGAGACTGGAGTGAGTTAAAGAGTATGTCATGATTGTGAGATTGGAGAGTGAACAATGAGTGTGAAATTTGAGTCAGTTAGAAAGTGGATAATGAGTGTGAGACTGGAGTGAGAGAGAGGGCCGGATAATGTGTGTGAGACTGGAGTGATAGCGAGAGCGAGTAAGCCGACAGTGGAACGGGTGTAATTGAGTTTGTTTTTAATGTTGGATGGAGTGAGTGAGAGTTGGTAATGATTTTTTAAAATTCAAATACTGATTTGTTTTTGCAGAGAGATAGATAAATTCTGGGCTGGAATCTTTTGACTGGGGTGTGGACCCTCCCTCCCTTCCCCCTTTTAAAAAAAAATCTGGATCTGCGCATTAAAGTTTTAAAATATATGTCAACAACTGGAGATAACTTATGTGAAATTCGTCTACTGTGCATGCAATGACCTTTGACACTTTTTGAACTTTAACCTAACCATTTGCATTTCGGTTTATTTTACCCCAATCTATATTCTTGAACTTGTACTTACTAACTGTCATAGGTCCCGTCAACCACATGAAATATATTAATCCAATTAAATCACAAAATGATATACATATCACACTGCAGCATCAGCAATCTCATTCGGCAAACCTTTGCCGTTTCCGTCGCCTTCTTCAGATGAAGAAAGAATCGGTCAATCTGTGCCGAGTGGTGCTATCTACAAATGGATGACGCAAACCCGATGTGATGTAGAAATATTCAAAAAAGTGTTAACTTGTAAACATGTATAGTTCAAGAAAAAATTTTAAATTAGCAAAGCCAAGGATGTTTTCACATAACTTTGCTATCTAGGCCTATTTCAAAAAGTGTGTGTGAGGGTGGGGGTAGGGAGTGTTTGACAAAATTGATTGAGTATTTTCAGACTGATTATGAATTTTAAAGTATATGAAATTCATATACTTTCATATGAAATACATATACTTTAAGAGGTCGATTTGACGAATACATGAACTGTGTAAATTATTCAATTATTTTGACTTTTTCAATGGAGTGTGTATTTAAAGACATACACCTTAGTGCGGGTATTATTGCTTGTGACAAAATCTAGTTGTAATTTTAAACACACACGCCATATAATTATTTGTCTATAAGGTTGATATAAACTGTTGTTACTCAAAAAATATGTATTCACTGATCTTTGTTCGATTGTAGTACATTGTATTCAATTTCTCACCAGATAAAGTGCGCCTTTTACGCTTCGCGAGTTTTACGTTCCGCTCGCGGAGTGCGCCTTCTCGTGACAGATTGCATTGTTGCCTGACGTCACGGCGTCAGGCTGTATAAGGATTGATATTTGCAAGATCCGAAACTAATACGTCATACCAAGAGAGCTAGATTTTGTGCAAGCTGAATTTCATTGGAATGATTAACCTGCATTTTAAAAGAAACAGTTTTCAGAAAAAAGAACGATATCACTGATGCAAAATACTAGTGTTATTTCCTTCAATTTTTTTGCATGGAACAATTATTCCATATGATTCACCGTTTCAACATGTCCGTGTATCCTTTTTCAACTTGTCCGTGTATCCTTTTTTTCTGCATTTCTATACTACTGGATCAGTCCTTTTAGATTCTATTAAAAGGGGTGAATCGCTCTTTTCGCGCCCAATGTCACAGTAAGCTAACGTGCCTTTTCCTTGGATTGTTCTATTGTGTGAATGAGCGTGCTAGTTAACGTCTAAGGAATAAAGTTTGTTCTTTGAACCTTCTTCTAATACTTCTGAAATTCTACCTACAAATTTTATCTCATTGCGTGGACCATGCAGTCCACGCAGTAAGCATGGTCCACGCAGTAAATATATAAGCGAAGTTAAAGCAGATGCCCTGGACAAACGACAGGCTAGGCATGCGCGCGAATGCTAGAGAGTTCGCACCTTAGGTAACTTGCCCGTAGAATAATTCGCCCTATTCGAATTAAAATATGCCATTCATTGGCAAATCACGCTTTTAAATCTGCATATCGTATTTACACATTCATTGGCAGATTCAATTTCCTCTCTTTTTCAAATACTTTTTTCCTAAACATTGATTCTATGGTACAAACATTTAAAAGAAGTTACAGTATATAGATACATGTAACTTAACAACTTGAATGAGAAACGTCACTCAACGAACAGAGATACATGTACGTAGCTTTTAAAGCTTTTAAAGTAAAGCAAAATAATAATAAAAAATAATAATTCATAAAATTTTACAAATTAATTATTGTGTGATAAAGGTCTGTAGCAAGGGCTTTAGTCAGTGGCGTAGCATCGTTTTTGAAAGTAGGGGGTGGGGGCGGCCAGAGAAAAAAAATTACTACTTACCTGAAAAAGTTGAAAAGCAAAAACAAGGGATGAATGTGCCAAAAGTCGA
Source organism: Saccostrea cuccullata (assembly GCF_032062105.1). NCBI lineage: Eukaryota > Metazoa > Mollusca > Bivalvia > Ostreida > Ostreidae > Saccostrea > Saccostrea cuccullata. The sequence continues at coordinate 5,599 of NW_026928566.1, forward strand.
AATACTATTTCGTAGGGGGTGGGGGGGGGATAGATAAACTTTTTTTCAGCGTCAATTACTTTCAGAACTTACGGTACATCACTATAAGATGGGGGGGGGGGGGCAACCAGGCTTTCAATTAACAATTTCTATAGTGTAAGTAAGGTTGGCAAAAAAAAAGTTGCTGTTGCTACGCCCCTGTTTAATGTATGTATGTGTGTGTTGGGTGGTGGGGGCTCCGACAAAATAAAAATCAAATCTGCGTTATACAGCGGTGTGCAACACGTGAAACATCAGATCTCCATTTTTCCCATGATAAATTTCTTCCGCATAAATCCAGAACAGGTGTTAAGTCCCAGCCAATATGTGTTATACGTGTCAAAATAACCCGATTTTTAAAACATGTTAAAACCGACAAAACTAAAGATCGCTAATCGGAGATAAAATTTCACATTTGTGCTTTGAGACTACAATCAGTTATACATGGCAGATAATTTTAAAAATAAGTGAACAAACCTTACATGAATATTCCCTACACCTAGAAATTTTCTTAATTGAATTTTAATTAGAAAAAAACACGCATATGGTCAACGTATTGCAGTCCTTTTTTAAAGGACAGCAACTTGTTCTTTAAGAAATCTTTTTCTAATTTGTTTCCAGATCCAGCGGATTGTTTACTACATAAATGGACTAGTCCAATAATGAACAACACAGTTCAAAAGTCATGGAACATTGTATCCCCGTTTCAGATGCACACAATAGATAAGAAACCAGTACAAAATCTTGGATTTTTCATTCCACAAAGGCCTAAATATTGAATTTTCTTATTTCATTCTCAATGTATGATAGTGGTACAACCCACAAAAGTATTGCCCAAAAGGTTTACATGTATCACTCCTCATGCAGATATTGATTGATTTAGTCGGGCAAGCTTTTTAAAAAGGTGTTACTTGTATTTAAAAAGGATTGAATTGCTATTTTTTTTCATCGGAAATCCCGATCTCGATTTTGAACTATATAACTCGAAAAATATTTATACATTGATCTGTGTTCGATTCTAGTAAACTATATGGGAAAAAAGATTGATTTGTCATTTTTATTTCTGCCACATTTCAATGAACGACTAGAGATAAGAATGGAACAAGACATTCATTCATTCATTCATTCATTCTTTATTTCCACTATTACAGTGATTAATGAAAATTGAACAAACACACACAAAAGGATATCACATTTGAGATAAACAGGTGAATTGCATGCAAACACACACACATAAATATATAGAGAGAGAAGAAAAAAAAATATTTACAATGTTTTAGATCACAAAATCATTTGGGATCATTACTTCATACACACACATATATATATGTCCTCGCTTGAAAAAAAAATCTATAAATGAACTTTGGGAATAAGATATAAAGAAGCTGGAAGCATCCCTCACTGGCAGATTTGCAATGCGGAAAGATTGCGCATATAAAAGGCACAAGCATCGACAACAAAGCGAAAGTTTCGTAACTGGAAGTTTCGGAGGTTGAAGGCGGATAGAATGGTGTTCGGCTTACGGCCTAGAAGAATCAAGAACAGCTCATCATCTGTAAGGGCACACAGTTCAACACACAGGTTAATGTCAAAGTAATTAATTACATCCTCCCACCACTGATTGCGTATATCATATGTGATACGACACGTACACGACGCATGGTTAAATAGATCAACGTATAGAAATCCACAAAGGGGACAAATTTTTGTAGTTTCTCGAAGAGATTCGGAAACTAATTTGCAAATGAATTTGCACAACGAGATCTCATAACAGTTTTGGGGAATTCGCCAGAATAAAGCAGGATTTCCATCCTGAAATATTTTCCGGAAGCGGACGAATCCAGGATCATCTGAAACGCGTGTGTCTCTCCGGAGCTTATTATATCGAAAAGTCGCAGATCTCACAATTTGTTTCCAGGCAGGCTTTGAAGGGAATGAGCCACCTGTAAGCCACTCACTCACATACTGGCAAAGGTCGTAAGTACACAAGAGAATCAGAATATCAGGAATAAAACCTAGCTGTTTATGAGCGATCCCTGCCAAGTAAGAAAACAGTCTAGTTAAGAAGATTTTCTTCGACAGAGTTTTGTATTCCAGGCGACACAGACGACCAAAAAATAGAAGCTTCCTTGCATCAATCTCGGCTTGTATTGGAAGAACTTCAAAAAGGCTTTCACAAATGTCAGACCTTGTTTTTGTAGGTAGATTCTGGGCGTTTTTAACCACTAAATGTTGGAAGACATTCAAACGATGTAAATCATTTGAGGCCATGTCATTCCATAATTCACATCCATAGAGTACCGATGGTAAGACAACTGATTTGTAGAGATGAGAAAGTGTTAAAGGGTTCAGGTATCGAGATCCAATATCATTCAGGGCGAAATATGAGTTTTTACCCTTTCGACATGCAGAAATTATCCTATCTGAAAGATTGCACTTATCATTGATAAGAATACCGAGATGATTACAGTTGTCGAGACAAGGAATGGTTTCGTTTCCCAAGGACCATACATAGTCGAGGTGTTCTCTGACATTTTTTGCGCGGAATCTCAGAATGCAGGATTTTTTAGCATTGAACGTAAATCGCCATCTCCTGGAATATTCGAATGCAATGTTCAGCATTGTTTGAAGGGATGTAGGTGAAAGTCCTATGCATGCTAGATCGTCTGCCAATGAGGGACAACTACATGATATATTAAGAATGCCCGAGTGATTGGATGATTTTTGTAGAATATTAATCAAATCGTTAATGAACACAAGATACAAGAATGTAGAAAGGACACCTCCTTGCCTAACGCCCTGCTGGACAGGAAACCACCTTGACTGAGTTTGATTAACTATAATAGCACTTGATGTATCAATGTGACAGTCCTTAAGTATAGACCAAAGTTTTCCTGTTACACCCAGTTCATACAATTTCAATAAAAGAGCATGTCTCCATACAGTGTCAAATGCCTTTGTACTATCTAAAAAAACTGACATAAACATTGCTACCCTGTTCTAAATTGTGAAAAATAGTTTCATGTAAGTTGAACGATGCCGTCAAACAACCTAGCTTCTGTTGAAAACCTTGCTGTTGGGGATTTGGAAATAATTTATCAACTAATACGTGTTCAGAAATACGGGTATAAATTATACTTTCAAAAATCTTTAAAAAGCATGACAATAAAGCGACTGGTCTGTAGCTATTGCACGAAGTTTTAGATTTATCCCCACCCTTGTATAACGGTACAACGAATCCCCGTTTCCATGCACAAGGTATCATCCCATGCAGCACAATAGCATTAAACATTTTCACAGTACAAGCAAGGGCACATTCGCCACCGAAAATAATGTGTTCATATGTAACTCGATCAGCACCAGGTGCTTTTCTGTATACTTCAGCTTGCGAACGATGGGCGTTAATTCCGTTACAGTGATTGGTCCACCGGGGATGTCGCCGCTATAATGATCACACAGCTTTTCAATGTCTGCATATTTCTCTTCAATTTGGCGATGGAAGTCTTGGTCAAATGATGAGTCATCAGAGAGAGAATATATGTTTTGAAAGTGTGTTGCAAAGGCTTCAGCGACTCCAGAAGGATTGCAATAGGTAACCCCGTTTTCACCGCAAATTTCAGGATAGGTACGAGAAGATCGGCGTTTCTGCCTTTTTACATGTACCAACTTCCAAATTAGGCGGATATCGCAGTCGGCTGCTTCGTCAAGATCACGATATACACCACTCATATAGCGTTCGGTTTCGGTATCAAGTGCATTTCTAAACTGTCTTTTGGCTCTTTTGTAGTTTCGATAACTTTCATGAACCATACCCCTAGGTCTCCCTTCATCTATCCAGAGACGCCGCATTTTTCTTTCTAATACATGGAATTCTTTTACCTCTTCGGTCCATCCCGGTTTTGTATGTGGATTAAATCCAGCTTGGGGTATATTGCGCTCAGCGGAGTTTATCAGGATTGAACACAAATCAAAATAAAAATTGTTTATGTGGTGATAGACTGGATATCACGCTTAAGTATACCCTGTAGATCTTGCTGCATATATGACCTATAAGACTCAATAGCAACAGACGTAGCTTTATGCCATGCCGCTACTTTAAAGTTATGGTGTGTGAGATAGTGATGTAAGCACTTGAAGCTTAGTTCAGCAAGAACCGGTAAATGGTCTGAGGTGTTACAGATTTTACCTTCCTCAAAATTTTTATAAGACACTAATTTATCCAAAATGGATTTGTGGAAAAAAATGTAATCTAACATTGTGCATTTTTGAATAAATGTAAATTGTTCACCTTCTACACTGAAATCTGACCCTGGTATGCAGAGGTCACATCTCTGCACAAAACTCGAAAGGATCTGAGACTTAACAGGGTTTGTATTAAGGGGGCTGATACAACTATTATTCAAATCACCTGCAATCACAACAATGCCATATGAACTATAATAATTGTACAGGCTTTTAACAACATTGAGTTCGTGTCTATATGAATCTACATTACCATCAGCAGGTAAGTATACACCAAAAATATACATGACATTGGCATAGTTATCTTTGACCTCAACTCCAACAACACGGTTAGAATCATTACAAGTTACCTCTTTAACGGAGTACTCAAGCGAATTTCTAATGAGTAGTGCAACACCACCCTTACCTACAAAGTGTGAGCTACATGCCAGTCTTGGATTTACATAGCTATCTGTTTCTACCTTGACAATGCTTTTATAATCTTTATGTATAGAATCTAAATACCTAAACGAGGTAGAGTTATCTTTTAACTTATGTTCTGATATTACTGCAAAGTCAGATGGCTGCCACAAAACGAGTATTCACGTGTAAGCTTTACAGAATAGAGGTACGATTTCTTACTAAGGTACTATGAATTGTCTTCCCAATGTTTAGAATCGGATCTCAGTTTTTATTAAAGACCACCTCTGGCTTTTATTCATCATTTGTTGATCTTTATCCTATTCTGATATTCATTTTTGTTGCTTCTGAATCAATCTTTCAAGTTGAGTTGAACTAAAAAGAATCCAGTAAAAGTTTGTTTTAATTAAATTGTATTCAATAGAGCGAAAGCTGTTATTACTTTTTTGGAGAGATGTTGACACCAATGAAAGCACTTTCAGAAATGCACAAATCAATGATAGCAGGGTTGTCTAAGAAACAGATGTATGAGGAATGTGACGCATTAGTTGAACAACTATCCACCATCTTAGATTCAGCAGCAACTCCAGAGGAGATGCAGAAAAAATGTCGATGCATTAAATATGATGGTAAGTTTTTGCATATCCTACTCATTAAACGAGTTTTTAGGATCTATCGGTATTCTATCAGAACTGGAGCCAAAGCCTGTCATACATGTATTTGAACATGCATGTATGATCTGCCGTCTTGTTGGCAAGGACATAAATATTGCCCACAATTAACCATTGCATTAATTGAAAACAGAGCTTCTTATCATCATTTATTTACCAGTTGAATTTTTTTAGAACAATGTAATAATAACTTGAAGTTAAGGACAAGTAGAAGTTAAATAACTTAATTGATTCGTGAAATTTACCAACTCTTTTTCTGTTATTTTTAACGGATATTCTTTTACCAAAATTAGAAGTCAAAAAATCTTTAAGTGAGAAAATTTGAACTTATATAATTTGATTATATAATTTGATCCAGATACACAGCGGAAGTTGTCTGACGTCATTATGGAGGAAATTGACAAAGAACAAAGTCGTGACTACGTGGAGATGTATGCAAGCTGGTTAAAGAAGCAAGAGGAACTGGAAATCTTGATATCTTAAAATTGAAAGCAGCATTCCTAAACTTTTTACTATGTTAATTTTCATGTTAATACAATGTTTGTAATATGCACCTTTTTATACATGTAGGTACAGTGTATAAACCTTCACAAAATATTCCTACCTTTTTTAAAATGTAATAATTTTAAAGAAGAGCAAGGATACATGTATCAGAATGTTCACATACACTGTAGAATATGCTATTATTTAATAGATTATCCCCTCGCAACGGAGTTGGAGGAAATATAGTAATTAACGCAATTGTGTGTGTTCGTTTGTGGGTGAGTGATTTAATTCTGTGAAAAACGGAATTGACTCTGTTTGCATTGATTTAACGATACTTCATATATTTTCTTGACATGGAAAACCAAAATAAAAGTTAATATTTATACATGTAGTTTCATCATGAACATATGACAGTGAAGGTGAAGGTCATTGAAACAAAATCTTGTCTGAATTTTAACAAAGCAGCTAAATAAAAAAAAGGTTGTAATATATGAATGACATTGTTTGTGTTCTTGATTGTTATCAGAATATTTCTCTCAAAAAGTTTAACTTTTTTTAACCAGTCGATGACAACAATAATAATTTTGACATTTATTGTTTTATTTTTAATTATATTTATAACTTTACTTTTCACGTTATCTGAAGTATACATATCAAACTTGATGTCTAACAATTACATGTGAATGTACATGTATATTTAATATTTACTACTTACTTAGTAAAATATATAAATGTGACATTCTATTCCCAAATGACTTTGAATTTGATTAATAGATATTAGGTTAAATTAATGAAGGTTATATTTTTTTATGTCATTATTGTTTTGAAATACCCTGGTCTTCACAGTGATGGATTAAAAGTAAAAAATTATCACATCATTAGAACATTTTTTTCGATGTGTTGTAAACATATCATGGAAATCCGAAAGTGATCAGTTTCCTTATCTTTGCACAATATTAGTTACACAGTCAGTTAGTGACCTAATACGGATTCATACAGGGTATGAAATGGAAATCCGTATTGGGCGAGGCGAAGCCGAGTCCCAATACGGATTTCCATTTCACACCCTGTTTGAATCCGTATTAGGTCACTAACTGACTGTGTTACGAATTTATCCCACTGAAGACCTTTTTCAATATAAAAAATATATTTGTGCAGATTATGAAGACATTTAGTCGTTTATTTATTCGCAATTATCTGAACACATTTAATTGGAGTTTTAATCCAATACCAATCAACATAAAAATGTCGTTAGGAACCTACGGTAACGAGAAATTTAACTAAACTACCTACGTAAACCGTTTCTTAGCCGCCAGTTTTATTTACAATTATAACAATGCTTCGAACGAAATCGCGTGCCCGATTTTCATATTACGCCTCGACGGAGACGTAATATGGAAACGGAGACGTAATACGGAAAATTTGAGGGCGTCATGTGATTAACTTTTATCCACTCAGTAATCGACAAATTTGTCTGAAGTGGGATAATATGTATATATAAGGTTCAACGAGTTTTAATAAAAGGTGTTTTGAAATGCTTTTTATGGAACAATTTCAGTTCTCTCTAATCAAATTGTTCAGACGTGCTACTAGTATTTTGTTTTTTTTCTAATTGTTTGCAGTGTAATGAACAGAAGAGAATTTTACTACTTTTTTGTTTTTTGCTTGGAAAATGCTTGAAGAGTGAAATTTTAATGTCAATATTATTACATCCCGAAGTTGTCCACCATATTTACTAAACTGGATTGATTTCAATTTAGGGACAATATGTTTTTCTGTCTTCTTTTGGGGGGTGTACATCGTTTATTTATTCGCAATTATCTGAACACATTTTAAGCATTTACCCAAGATATACACGTACTTCTACTTCCAGTTTCATTTATTGATATGAACAAAGCAGAGACTTCTGTTACAGCTCCATTGAAAACTTGAACCAAGACAGAGATGGAAATGATTCCAAAATTTAACGGTGATCAATTACTGTTAATGTTATATTCTATAAGAGTCACATGCTATGTTTTCAATAAATTAGGTACATGTACGACATGTATATATTGTTTACTATCGTGCCATTTTACCTATTTAAAAAAAACGGAAGTTGCTTATCCTGTGTATTTTTTCGAGTTAACAAGGTGTACTTTTTTTTAAATAGAGGAGTTTCCATTCAATCAAATATGTAGCATGTTTTTTTTTAAACTTTGATAACCATTTAAGTGAAGTACCGATAGCTGGGGGAAAATGCTCAAACACATGCAGTACCATCACAGATTTCGAGATGAACGGAAGTATTGATGATGAGTGAAAAACATTAACAAGACAAAGTTCAATTTTTGTTGATAGAACATTTCAAATCATTTGGTTGATATGGTAACCTAGCTATAATCCACGCACGGGGAGGACTCTTCCCCTTATAATTTATTGCTATTGTATCACAAAAAAGTAATAACCTTTTTTAACAGCATTTTGTCGCAAAATGCTGCATTTTTTTAAAAGTATTTTGTCGCAAAATGCTGCATTTAGTTTATTTATTGTAATACTGTGCAAACTCAACAAAACATTGACACTGTTCTTCTATATACAATATTCTTAGAATCTGTATGTTGTAATACTTTGGTTGAATTTCATCTCTTAATTAAGCGTAGAACGTGTATTATTTTGACTCCGCACACACCTGAGTTACTTTCCCTTGTGAAAAGGGGGGGGGGGGGCTTTTTTGAATGGAGTGGTTAAACATTATCCATTTCCTTTGCATGTAATATAGTCACTGTAAGCGTTCCTTTTTGTTTCGTGCTTTCTTCCTTTCCTTTCCCATACAAAGGAAATTGTAAAGTTTTTCCCGTGTATTTAGATTTCTCGTTCAAAGGAATCACACATTGTCCAAGAAAATCGTCCTTTATTAAATTGTCATTCCAAATCTAATTTGAATAATAATAAAAAAATATTGATGTGGAAGATAAACCAAACACTTGTTAAGTTTCGGATAGGCGTTTAACTTTTTTTTCAAATTACTCATTTAAAATACGCTTGTCATATACTAAGTTACACGAAAAAGATAGTTACTGATATCTAGAACTTTTAAAATGCATATTCAGATAATCTAGTTTCATAGTTCATAAAATACAAGCAAACTATGTATTCCATTTCTATTAATTGAACTGTAGCAATATACTGTAAAATTTTTGATAATTTTATTAAAAAGATAAACTTCCATTTAATAAGAGCAATCACGTGCACATACCTCTATTTTAATGTCCCCGTCTTTCTTTTGGTAAAAGGTAATTCTTTCCCCCCAGTTCGGGTTTTTGGTACCCTTACATACACTGGTTTTTACTTTCGTCCCCTCACAGACAACTTCACAATAGGGATCCGGATCTGTACATAGAGTTTTAAGTGAAAACGTAATTACAGAGTCAAATTATTGCATTAATATTATATTTTAAAAATTCTTCCTTTAATATAAAAAGCCACTCCACTGATATGATTATTCTAGATGAATAAAAGTTTAATTTTTCTTTGAATTAACTACATGTATACCTAGGAGAGGTGTAGTACTTTCTAGGTTGTCGGCGCTGTTTATCGTGATTTGTGTCGCAGCAGTCGGGGTTTTACACAGGAATGAACAACACTTAGGGGGCTGTGGCTCGTCATAGCACAACTCCCTTAAAAATAAATTTGAAGTAAAATGAAATGTTTGTTTACATTAATTTTTCTTGACATTCATCTTCGTTAGCCAAGGGTGACCATCCGCTCCTCTCCTCTTGGCTGTAATTGACGTCAATCACAACTTCTTGGGCCTTTCCGACTACCGGAAAAACAACTGTTTTCCGACCTCTGACGGAAAGATGCTCTCCACCTGCAAGTGGTGCGTCTCCATATAGTAAAAAAAATTGACGTGTTCCATAAGGGGGCGCTCATCAGCGCTAACCAAATCCTTACTCAATCTGCAAAGGGGTGTAAAAAGAAGAGTAGCAGATCGTCAGCCTTGGCTATAGCGAAGCTTCTTAAGATGCTTAACATTAACATTATGCATGGGATCAATGCAAATAGACTTCATTTACTCACTTGAAGTCAGGGGAAGAACTGAAGTACATGCGTAAAATAAATTTCGTTTTCTGGTCTGGCTGATGGGTGGTTGGGAATATCACATATCGACCCCGCTTGAGCGTGGCGCGTTCCATAATATCTCTGCAGACTCCATATCCTGAGCAATGAGCCGTCTCCATCTTATCGTGCATTCTATACTCTCGATTTAAATCGGTCTGAAATAAATATTTTTAAATCATTGTTAAAATGATAAATAAATAAAATTTTATATTTATCAAAAGCTCTTTCATTTTATTGAATTTATAAATATCAAAATGATAAAAATATCGAAATTAGATTTTAACAAGATGTGTGGCCTCTTTCTAGGAAATATTTTTGATTAAATTTATTAATCTCTGTTTATTGTGAGTTTATTATGTTAATTGATGCACAAAATACTGTTTTTGAACATAAAAAGTCACTTAAAAAATTATTTTAAATGGTTTTTAAATTTTTACATAGTCAGTCACCTTGGTTTAGAACAAAAACAATAATAATTTTTTTAGGAAAATTTTTCATAGTCACCTTGGTAATAAAGAAACCGATTCCGTACATGTCCTTTCCTTTCTCGCCCTTAAATGCCCGTGTGTCTGCTTGTTGTAAAGAGACTAAAACCTCGTCTTCTTTATCGTTTACGTCAAACACATACTGGGAATAAACAAACTAAATAATTTCAAATATTCAACACTGCAACATTGATTCCCAGAATGTAAATTAGAGGTAATGTCTAACCTCACTTGCTCGAATTCAAACCGAATTGAGTATTCGGGACATCAAACTTATAATACAGACAATCAGACACAGTCCAATTCCATTTCAACATATCCAAGGTATTCGAGATATTTATTTTCGATATCTATACAAATGTTTCACTGTATGTGCAAATATAAGACCTTAGATGATAAATAAGATCGTATTACCTGAGGATTTTGTAGGTAGTTTTCGTTGCCAAAAGACCCGCCACATCTACCATCCGTCCACTCGCCTTTCCCTACACCCTCGTGCCACGTCTTAGACAGAGAGAAGAATGAGGTATTGATTAGATGGCAAAGGTCAAGACTTGTGAAGTTCTTACAGAAATCCTCGAACGACATCCTGTAAAGGATTCAGGATCGTTTTATTGCTTGTCTATATGCATGTATATGTGAAGCAACCAGAGAAGAAAGCGCGATTTTCGGTGGAATTGGGTTTACAGTACCTGTCAAAAAACTGTATTTCAAAGGTGAAATCAGAATAAACTTTCAATAACACTCATAATTTGATGTATCTACTCAACAATTTCCCCTATATACTAAATATTTTTGGATTGTATATAATATTTTAGAAAAGGTTTTTCAAATAATATAATATATTTACCAAAATTCTCCATTATCTTCTATGGTGATTCCTAGTTCTTTTTTCTCGCTATCGCTGACTTTAGCCCACTCTTCCGACCTACAAGTAGCAATTCATTAAAAAAAACAACCCAGTTTAAAATTACGTTAAAATTCATATGCATGCAAATGAAAATGATATACATTTTTCATCAATGGATACAGAAAAAAAATGATGAGTACTATCAGATATTTTGTTGTCTTCATCTAAACACAATTCACTGTCTGAATCTTTGGTTAAAATTATATAATATCCGACAAGACACACTATAAAGTTTTATGCAAAAACCATATCATCGTGATTAAAATGATACTATTTTTCCCTTTTTCTAAGTTTACTCAGTCTCCACATTGAAAACCTCAGTGCTACTCAGAAGTACCTTAGTCTCTCAGTAGCAACCTCAGTATCACTCAAGGTTTTCTCAGTACACCTCAGTACTACCTCAGGGTGTTATTGGATTCTCGTTGCCTTTCTGATACGTCCAGTTAATGTCTTAATTGGTTTTTTTTTCATTTCAACATCAATCTTTATACTATCAGGGTCACCAATAGACGCAGGACCCTTGAATTTGTGAAAATGTCCAATAGCAGAACAAATTTTAAGGACAAAAATCAAATTTCAGAGTTTTGTCGCACTGCTACATGTTCCATCTTCTTCAATCATTGCCTCCCATTATACCCGCTATAGCTCTTAGAACACCACTTTCTTCCCCAGAATCGAACCCTTCTCCTAATTTTTCTGTGCCTCCATGCATTCACTTTCAAATTCTCCCTCATTTTATTTAGTGAAATTTGTCTGTCTGTCCCTATATATCTTTACGAAGAAATTTGTGAATTTGCAATTTGAGAATCCTTACCCATCGCTCCATGCCCCGGTCCACTCTGTGCCACCCCAGGGATTGCGGCACCGTACCATTTCTATAGACTCCCGCTTAAAAAAAGACAGGAGACCTTGACCTAGTTTTATTTTCCTTACATCTGTGACACTATAGGCGTGACCTTTCACCAGGCCCGTGCTGGTCTTATCCTCCATTTCACCGCCCCTTGCCTTGAGAATGTAAAAATATCAGACAATTTATGTTGTAGAAAGTCTAAATCACATGCATACAAACAAATGGATACTTGTAAATGTTGTAGTTTGATAACGTATAAATGTAAAAAAAAAAAGTATACATGTACTAGGGAAACCAGTTTTAATGAATTTACGCTTGTAACGAAGTATTCAAGTGTTAATTTTCCGTGATTTAAAGAAAATGTATTTGAACAAACGGATATGACGTATTTACGTTTATAACGTCAGTTGGTCCCTGACATTCCAATATACGACGCAAGTTTTATAACTTACAGAGATTGAAGCACTGATCAGAGAACGGTTTATAATGGCGGAGCTGAGTATTTTGAATAATTCTTGTTTCTTTTCCTCCGACTTTGTGTAGTTACACACGGTAATATCCTCCCCTATTCCCCCCGTCATGTCGACCAGAGCGTCCTTAGCATGACCTCCTATCAACACTTCGTAACTGCCATGAATCCTACAAAGAGTTAAAAAGAACAATTTTCGAGCAAAAAAAAAATTAAATCATATGATGCTGTTTTAAGATTGATATAATGTTGATATACAGTTGTATATACACATGCCATAGTCCACACGTCGCAATCCATGGCTAGAAAGTACGATCCTATCCCATTCTAAGAGAAAGCAATATGCGGACTCCGAATCGTGGCTTGAGATGAGGCATAGTCGATTGAAATTCCAAACATTCAATGAAATTGTATTACATGACTTTTGTATTAATAAGAATTTTGAATTTGACTCACTTTGCGTAGGCTTTCTCCAGCAGAGCGGACCAGAATTCGTTCCGGGTATTGGAGTGGATGTAGATAAGATTACCATGTCGAGTTGGTAGGTAATCATCCACAACCACATCTGTCCACTCTCCTAAAATCCAGAACCGGAAGTGAAATATTCCGGCATATTTGTTTTTATTTTCCGGAAGCCACTCTTGTTTATCAATTTCCGGTACAATCTGCAAATAATTGCGATTTCTTTATATCGGAATACCATGGATACAAAATATCAATTTTAAGTATTCGTTAGTACTCAAATTGTGGAGTACTTGATTTGATATATACGGATTCCTTGGACATGGAAATAAAAAGCACAGTGTCTACATCAGATATTAATAATATTTTGTAATATATTGTGTCGTACCTTTTTCAGAAGTTTTGGTTTCTCGGCTATGCACGCAGCTGCCGCTACAAACCAACAGTTTCCAAGTGAACCTTGGTGAAAGTCGTCAGTGCTGCCGCCATCAACAAAGAATTTAGGATCTCCAGACAACTCCTAATGAGTTAATTAATTAATATTTATTTTTCAGAAATCGATTTAAATAATTTATAATCTCAAGTTATATCAATATTATTATTTTAAATAAATATCTTAGTTTAAGAATATCCGCATTTATATGCAATCGATGGGTTATTTTATAATAAATTATATGATATTACACCTAAAGGAAGTACTTGTTAATATTATTTAAATACCTATAGATTGCGAATATTACATCTTTTTTAAGTAAGTTACATTGAATATCACGGTTTTCTAGATCTATATAATTTGTAGTAGATAATTATTTTTCTCCATTAATCAGCTCTCAGTTCCGTATAAGATTTTCTTACTCCGGGTCTTTTCCATACAATGTCAGAAGGCGCAGATTTGGTGTAAAACAAAGATGAAGAATCTGGGGGAAATTCCGGATCTTGGAACAGCGTTCCGGAACTCACACACTGGGACTTCAGTTTACTGTACACTTGCCCCTTGAAGGGAATAGCAGAATCAAAAAGCCCTAGTACCATCGTACCTGTAATTTCGATCTGTAATGTTACTGAAAGATCGGAGAGAAATTTAAAGTACAGTCATGTACGTGTACAATAGATACCCCTGCTCCAGATGACCCGATGCTTTAAAATACATTTGAATCTTGTGATGCAGTTTTAAAGATTAGAAAAAGGTCACTTATTATGCATGTTATGTATATGAAAATAAACACATCAGGTTTGTGCATTATTTACAAACGATACAACGAAAATATATCTTAAATCGATAGCTTTTCATCTTTCCGGAACACTGATCTTCGAATTCGTTTTACAGCTATTTTATAGAAATGCACAGGTCTTATTAATGTTATTTAAGCAATAATTTGTCTTTTTACCTGATATGATGATTCCACATCAGAAAATGTACTTAAAAATCCATAAAACCATAAAACACTTTAAAGTAGAACAGCAGTTGTTTACATGTCGCTAAGCTGATCTGAGGCCATTTAAACAATCTGTTTAATGAAACAATCAGTTTAATGATATGTGAACGCAATCAGATATAACGGGGTGATTGCGCAACTACACGTAAAATGTATTGCTTGTCTATTTCTAAATACTTGACGTTTGCAGCTGGATTTAACTTCTTTTGTAGTCATACAGCACCGATTCTAATTTAATGTCCGTATAACTACAGTATAACTATACGCAGTATCTTTTTAAACAAAACCAAATAAATTTAACTAAAACACTAAAGATTCGTTTTTAGCTCACCTGAGCCGAAGGCTCAAGTGAGCTTTTCTGATCACATTGTGTCCGTCGTCCGTCCGTCCGTCTGTCCGTCCGTAAACTTTTCACATTTTCGACTTCTTCTTAAGAACCACTGGGCTAATTTTGACCAAACCTGGTACAAAGCATCCTTGGGTGAAAGGGAATTTAAATTGTTAAAATGAAGGGCCAAATCCCTTAACAAGGGGAGATAATCAAGAAATGACAAAAATAGGGTGGGTTCATTAAAAAATCTTCTTCTCAAGAACCACTGGGCCAGAAAAGCTGAAACTTATGTGGAAGCATGGTAGGGTAGTGCAGATTCTAAATTGTTCAAATCATGACCCCCGGGGGTAGGGCGGGGCCACAATGGGGAATCCAAGTTTTACATAGAAATATATAGGAAAAATCTTTTAAAATCTTTTTCTCAAGAACCATTGGGCCAGAAAAGCTGAAACTTATGTGGAAGCATCCTGGGGTAGTTTAGATTCTAAATTCCCTCTTTGTGCAAATCATGAAGGGATTGGGCGGGGCCACAATGGGGAATCAAATTTTTACATAGAAATATATAGGAAAAATCTTTTAAAATCTTCTTCTCAAGAACCATTGGGCCAGAAAAGCTGAAACTTAATGTGGAAGCATTGGGGTAATAGATTCTTAATTGTGCAAATCATGACCCCCAGGGATTGGGCGGGGCCAAAATGGGGAATCAAAGTTTTACATAGAAATATATAGGAAAAATCTTTGAAAATCTTCTTATAAGAACCATGGGCCAGAAAAGCTATATATTGGAAGCAATTTATTCTTAATTTTGCTAATCATTGAAGGGCGGGGCCACAATGGGGAATCCAAGTTTTACATAGAAATATATAGGTAAAATCTTTAAAAATCTTTTCAAGAACCAACTGGGTCAGAAAAGCTGGTATTCTGGGGTAGTGCAAATTCTAAATTGTTCAAATCATTACCCCTGGGGGGGGGAGGGGTAGGGCAGGGCCACAATGGGAAATCAAAGTTTTACATAGAAATATATTGGACTGTCTTTGAAATGCTGAAACTTATGTGGAAGCATCCTTTGTCAGTGTTGATTTCAAATTGTCTAAATTATGGCAGTGGGGTAATAATGTCACAATATGTATTACAAGGGGGAAATTCAGATAATGAACAGATGGTCAAAGCTTCTCAGGTGAGCGATGTGGCCCATGGGCCTCTTGTTATTATTATTCTACATCTACATTATACAGCGTTCCATCAAACATGATAATTATGAATATATAAAATATATGAACTGTGCAACGCAATAGTTTTGTATACAACGCACAAACAAATGTTTTCAGTAGACCATGCAAATAAGAAGAGTTATTTCGCCATTGGCCGCCATTTTGGTGGTCAACCTATTCCTTCATTATCAAACCAACTTTTTATACTGGGATGGGAAGCATTGTTCTTCTTAAAAAATATACATTTGTTAGAGCCTCCTTTATTTCATAATATTATTGCATAAAGATTGTTCCCAAATATTTTTGCTACACCTTCATTTGGTAGAACAAAGAGGGCAAGTTACTTTGAGCATGTTGACACCCCAATATAGTGGCCAACGGGAAATTTCTCTTGTTAATTTTGGTCTACTGAAAACTATTTATGGCGCACAACATGAAGAGTATACATGTATATTATATAAAACAACATGAAAAATGATTAATAAGGCCAAGCCTTAAAAAATTCTTCGTTTGCAGTTGCCGACCCATAATTTTTTTTAGACTGGGTAGGTTGGTAGGTAGGCATTCTTCTTTTTTTTTTTTTTTTTGGAAAAAAAAGTGTTTTCAGATTTTAGTTAGATAACATAAAAAGTTTTTCATATGACTACTATACATAAATAAGCCCCACTCTTGGTATAAACTACTGACTGATAAAGACAAAAATTATCATTGAAACACTTTCAATATCCTGAAAAAATTGAAGAAGAAAAAATTATATTACAAAATGGCTAAAAAAAAAAAGTTTGGGTCGGGTGCATTTTCTACGACGGCGTATTCGTGCCATTTTAACAATGTAGAATTTTTTTTAAAAATCACTTATACGATTTAATAAATCTTTTGTACAATTTAATAAATCGTTTGAACAATTTAAAAAATCGTTTGTACAATTTAAAAAAATCGTTTGTACAATTTAATAAATCATTTGTACAATTTGTTTATTAAATCGTTTGTAAGATTTTTTAAATCGTTTGTACGATTTAATAAATCGTACAAACGATTTATTAAATCTTAAATCATACAAACGATTCAATAAATCGGACAGGGGGTGGGGGTGGGTAGCACCCGCTGTCATTTCGTTCTATTACGCTGGAAGACTAGGTTTCTAAATCAGTGTCGCACTGGAAGGCTTACACTTGGTTTCTCGATCAATGTTGACTTTTGCCACGATCTAGCTCTCTCGAAGGCGTGGTTTCATCAGAAAGGGTAATTTTTCCACAACGAGTTAAATTCAAATAATTTACATGAAATTTTACTTATTTTTTTTTCAATTATTACAAGTAAGTCAATAACTTCCTAAGTACAAAATCAGGCGCTCCTAAGTTGGCTCACTGAATAAATACATATAGCTTTTTTCAATATCTTCAATTTTTTTTCTAAGACAGGATTGACGAGGCAAGTTTTACGCGAACTTTTATGATAAGGACCAAGAAGTCGACTCCTCATTACTAGTATGCACAGAAAGCAAACCACACCTACATGTAAATTTGTTTTATGCTATATGTTCACAGTCTACACATGTACAGTATCAAGTTCTATGTTTTGAATGAAATCACAAAGTTACATTTATTATTAATCCATTTTTGTATCAAGTTTCAAGACAAAGATCCCAAGTGGTAAATTAATATAAATAATACAACAAATAGGCCTTGAGATATGATGAATGGCAGTTGTCTGCGCTTGTGATTGTGACGTATAGTTATTTGACGTTTAGATGACGTCACAATCATCACCATAAACAAAGGAACTAAGCAGAAAGCGGGTAAGTATGTGAATTGAAAATATGTAATATTTACTTAATTTGGTTTATTTTACAAAGTTAAAATTTGAGTTAAAGTTATTAAAACTCAGTGAACACTGTTTTACAATTTCTTTTATAGAATTTTAAAACAAAATGATGGACTACAGCGAAGTATTGGATTTTAGTGACAAAGGGGTAAGGATAAGTTTATAATTGATAAATATTGATTGTATATACGTGATAGACTTAATTACTTGAACGTTTGTTCACTTTATCATTTTTTCTGAATACCTACTGTAAAAAGAGTTATTGGTGTTTGTGTTAAATAGTTTCATATATTAATTGTCTTAATTTAGGAGAGTAAGTTAGAGATTTTGAAGTTTGGATATAGTTGGGCCGAGGAGATGGAGAAGCAGGAGAGATTGGAGGTACATATGTAATATTTTTATTATTTTTAGTGATAATTCCTTACCATTGTGTGACCTTTTCTGTAACATTGTGATACATAATGTTGTTATGAAATTAAAAATAATTAAATTGATACGCACTGTTCGAATTCATCTAATTCCCCAGAATCCTTGTCTAATTTTGTATTTAATTATTTGTTGAAGGCAATGGAGTTAGACGAAAGAAAAAGAGAAGAAACTGTAAATTACAATGAGATTCTGGATTTCAGTGACAAAGGGGTAAGCTTATGTTTATGTTTGATACTGAAACAGTATTTTAGACTTTTAAAATTGCTGGAATTTTTTGTTCACTGTAATTCGATTCTATATCTTTCTGAATACACACAAGAGGGTATTGGTATTTTGTGTTTAATTTATCTTATGCCATGCATTATTTTTTTTTTTAGGAAACCAAATTGGAAATATTAAAGTTTAATTACAGTTGGTCTGAGGAAGTGGAAAGACAAGAGAGATTAGAGGTACATATGTAGCTGATTTATGTATTAACGATAATTCCTTTCCATTATGTAGTCTTAACTGTAATTCATAATGTATGTTTTTTTTTATGAAATATAATTGAATTAATACGTACCGTTCATATTTATCAAGAATCTCAGAATCCCTGGCTGATTTTTTATTTAATTATAATTTTAAGACAATGGCGTTAGAAGAAAGAGAAAGAAAGAAGATCGTGAAAGCTCTGATGAGGAAGGTTCACCAAGAATTGATTGTAAGTTGAATTGGAATGATACCATAATTTTACATGTAAGTTTAATGTCTCAGCCAATTTAATTAAAATAATGAAAGGATGTAGTGAGATATTATGGACTACAACCCAATTCCCCTTCTAGATCAATCTGCAGGCACTTAGAAACAGGGTGGTGGGGTGGTTTTCCCGCCTTTTATTCCCAACATTACTTATACTATAGGAAATGTTCATTAAAAGGCTGGTTGCCCCCCCCTCCATCTTGTTTTGATATAAGGAAAATGTAATATTGTAAGTCCCAAAATTTGGTACTGAAATAAGTTGAAATAAAAAAAAGATGGCTCCTACCGCTACCCCACACCACGAAATAAGATTTTTGACTTTGAGCAACTTTTTTTTCGCTTGTCAACTTTTTCAGGTAAAATAAATGAAATGAATAATTCTATACTTATCCTAGGACACCATAACCAGAAAGACAAACGAGAGGCTAAAAATATGGTCCGCCATGATGAGGAAGAAAGAAGAAATGGAGACAGTACATGAAGAACTTAGGGTAGGTAGTATACTCACTTTATAACGTTTATTTAATGAACGGTGAATTTTGATCAAGTTGTCTTAGATGTAATCTCTATATACCTATCCTAGGACACTGTACCCAGAAAATTAAAGGAGATGGAGAAATTACAGACAGAAATGATGAATAAAAGGGAACTCATGAAGAGTGTTCATCGAGAACTTAAGGTATGAAATACCTGCCAATAATACCATTAATATATCTGTATGACAATTTTCTGTTGATACTGGCATAAACCAATACGTTCGTCAAAAATACGTATCTTTTATTTTTCTTTATTTAGTACTCTTTATTTTATTTTTGTATACGGTATTTTCAGATCGATATTGAAAGAAGGAAAACTGCACGAGATATGGAAAGGAAAGTCCTGCAGGAATGCATGGTGAGTGAAACGTTTCAAATTGATATTCATGCAGTATACATGTAAATGATTCAGACTTTTTCCTGAAGATCGAAGTGCTGATTGACAAATTCAAAATTGTCAGAACGATTCGATGTTCAACTTAATGCAATCTAGAACCTTGATTGATAACCCATTAATAACCAATTGATAAATTGTGTACCTATTGAAATTATCAGCTGAATAATTTAAAGTTCAACAAATAAACATGTTTCAAACAAAATACCACTTCTGATGTAAATCCTTATATACATTTTTGTAAATTCATTAAAACAGGAGAAAGTAGCTAAAAGGACCAATTATAGGACTGACATTCAAGCAGATATACACAGAAAAATAGAAATAATGGGAGCAGTGCACAGAGAGATTGTGGTAGGTACATTTAATATCAATATACATAAATTATTTCTCACTTGATACATGTTTGCACATTTAAGTTCTGCTTACATGTGAATATTTTTACCTTAAATATTTAGATTTATCTCTTTTAACTTTTTCCAGAGAGTGCACGTGGAGGGAAGAGAGAAAGATCGACTCATCAAGGTATGGTTAAGATTATACAGCAAAACTCGGTTATAACGAAGTCGCTGGGACCTATGAAATTACTTCGCTATATCCGTAATTCGTTATAACCGTATAAGAAATTCATTAAATTTATATACCTGGGGATCCTAGATGACTTTGCTATATCCGTAAATTCGCAATATCCGTGTTCGTACTAAACGAGTTTTACTGTATTACAGATTGTCAGTAGTACAGTGAAACACGCTTATAGCGAACACTCTTATAATGTACTCACGTTTATAGAGATGTGATTTTCATGCCCCTTGACTATAAGATATACTCGTATTGTATAAAACTTATTGTATATTTGTAATGAATTACGCTTATACCAAAACAAGATCTCCCATCCTGGTACCTTGTATATAAGCGTGTTTTACTGTTTTATTATACATGTGAAGTTAGCTTTGAAAGATTCAATGTTGAATTCAACATCAAATTTAAAAAGATCATTAAAATGATATTCAAATCTATATCTGACAGCTTCTTTTACTTTTTCCAGGTTTTCGTGAGAAACATCATTATTGTTGCAAATGAAAAAGTACGAAAGGATATTGTAAGTGTAAGTAATCTAAACAAAGATTTTAAGTTTCAATATCGTTCATGTGCTTTCTGTAATGTATGCGAAATTTGAACCATTTATAATTTTGGACTTGAGGTAAAGTGATATTCTTCATATTGAGATAGATGTCCCAAACATCTAGAAAATTTCCAGTCATCCATAAAAATATCCTTACGAATAAAAATGATTCAATGTTGTTAACCAGTTTTGATATTTTTTTAGGAGTTTATCAGTAATGTGATTAATATGGCAAAGGAACAGCTGCAAAACCAACTTCAGCAAAGTTCAAGGGTAAGTTTGGTTTTTATTCTTAAAGATATCCATGATTTTAAATTTTTACTTCTATCTGTTTGGTTTATGAGAATCGTTTTTATCTTTTTATAGGAAACAGCCTCTGCAATGAAGATACACATCGGCCAATTCCAGCAAACAATGCAAGAGAAATCAAAAGTAAGTTGTATGATTAGTTTTAAAATTGACTCTTGAATTGTCTTATGTACATTGTTGGCCTTTCTTCCAACACTTTCAACTTCTTTTTTATTAAAGAGTTCCACCAAAGAGAGACAACTCCAAGCTACTGAGGAGAATGAGAAGGAAACATATTTTCCCAGAAAACTCTTTCTGTTTAATATAGAATCTTTCAAGGACAGCCCAAAGGTAAACATCATTTTATTTCATTTTTTACATTCATTTAGACTCCACCAATATTATTTTAATTTAAATTTTTTTCCTGAAGGATATTACCAATAATATTTGCTAAATTCTAATATTCTCTTTTTTCCAGTGTAATGAGCCAAATCTAGCTAAGTATACTCCTAACCTATCTTCAAGCTTGCCAAATTCGTCGTCGTCGGATGAACATACTCATGGAACATGTTCAGAAAAGGTATCTTTTTGATTGAAATCCATAAAAATATTATAATATGTTTTAAAACGTCTTTTCTAACTTTTCAGTTGATTGACTTTTCAAATATTTTTTTGTGCTTACAAATTTTTGTTCATTTTCTTCTTCAGAAGTCGTCTCCAACCAAGACAAGAAAAAGCATCAGAACCCGTGTTTTAAAGTTTTTCGGACTTAGATAAATTCAGAAATTTAGAAAAAGTAAATCGAAGAGACTGTTGAAAATAGAATATATTGTGTTTCGAATACAACCACTGGTTTTTGTAAAATTGAATTCTGTAATTGAAATACATGATATCGAAAGTTTTCATCAGTGTTTTTTTTTTACCTTAAAGAAACCAAACATTAATGCTGTCCAGTAATGAGTGTGAGACTGGAGTGATTGAGAGAAAGGGTAATGAGTATGAGACAGGAGTGATTGAGAGAGTGGGAAATAAATGTGAGACTAAGTGAGTGAGAGAGTGGGTAATGAGTGTGAGACTAGAGAGAGTGGGTAATGAGTGTGAGACTAGAGTGAGTGAGAGTGCATACTGAGTATGAAGCTGGTGAGACTGAGAGATTGGGTAATGATTGTGAGACTGGAGTGAGTGAGAGTGGGTAAAGAGTTTTACAGTGAGTGAAGAAGTGTATCATGAGTGTCAGACTGCAGTGAGTGAGAAAGTAGAAAATGAGTGTGAAACAGGAGTGGTGGAGAGAGTGGGTAAAGAGTGTGAGACTGAAGTGATGGAGAGAGTAGGTAATGAGTATGAGACCTGATTGAGTGAGAGAGTGGGTAATTAGACTGGAGTGATGGAGAGAATGGGTAATTAGTGTAAGACTAGAGTGAATGAGAGAGTAGGTAATGAGTGTGAGACTGCAGTGAGTGAGAGAGTGCAAATTGAGTGTGATAATGGAGAGTGAGAGAGTAGATTTTTGCAGTGAGTGAGAGAGTGCATAAAGGATGTGAGAGAGTTGAGAGTGAGTGTGAGACTGGAGAGAGAGAGAGGGTAATGAGTGTGAAACTGGAGAGAGAGAGAGAGAGTGGGTAATGAGTGTGAGACTGGAGAGAGAGAGAGAGAGTGGGTAATGAGTGTGAGACTGGAGTGAGTGAGAGTGTAGGTAATGAGTGTGAGATTGAAGAGACTGAGAGAGGTAAGAATGAGTGTGAGACTGGAGTGAGAAAGTGGGTAAAAAGTGTGAGTCTGGAGTGATGGAGAGAATGGGTAATGAGTGTGAGACTGGAGTGAGTGAGAAAGTAGGTAATGAGTGTGAAATTGGAGAGAGTGAGAGAGTAGGTAATGAGTGTGAGATTGGAGAGAGTTAGAGAGTGGAGAATGAGTGTGAGACTGGAGTGAGAGAGTGGGTAATGAGTATGAAACTGGAGAGAGAGAGAGAGAGTGGGTAATGAGTGTGAGACTGCAGTGAGTGAGAGTGGGTAATGTGTGTGAGACTGCAGTGAGTGAGAGTGGGTAATGAGTGTGAGACTGCAGTGAGTGAGAGAGTGCATAATGAATGTGACATTGGAGTGAGGGAGAGATTGGGTAATGAGTGTGAGACCTGAGTGAGACAGAGTGTGGGATATGAGTGCGAGACTTGAGAGAATGAGAGAGTGGGTAATTAGTGTGTGACTTGGGAGAGTGAGAGATTGGATAATGAGTGTGAAATTGGAGTGAGTGAGAGAGTGGGTAATGAGTGTGAGACTTCAGTGAGTGAGAAAACGGATTATGAGTGTGAGACTAGAGTGATGGAGAGAGTGGGTAATGAGTGTGAGACTGGAGTGATGGAGAGAATGGGTAATGAGTGTGAGACTGGAGTGAGAGAATGGCTAATGAGTGTAAGACTGGAGTGATTGAGAGAGTATGTAATGAATGAGGAACTGAAGGGAGAGAGTGGGTTATGTGTGTGAGACTGGGGAGAGAAAGTGGGTAATGAGTGTGAGACTGGAGTGAGAGAGAGTGGGTAATGAGTGTGAGACTGGAGTAAGAGAGAGAGTATATAATGAGTGTGAGACTGGAGTGATGGAGAGAGTATGTAATAAGAGTGCAACTGGAGTGAGAGAGTGGGTAATGAGTGTGAGACTGGAGTGAGAGAGTGGTAAATGAGTGTGACACTGGGGTTTCTGAAAGAGTTGGTAATTAGTGTGAGACAGGATTGATTGAGAGAGTGAGTAATAAGTGTGATACTACAGAGAGTGAAGTGTTACCCTGGAGTGACTGAGAAAGTGGGTAATGAGTGTGAGATTTGAGTGAGATAGTTTGCTGTTTATGTTGGATGGAGTGAGTGAGAGTTGGTATTGATTTTTTGAAATTCAAATACAGATGTTTTTGCAGAGAGATAGAGAGTTAGAGGGAGATAAAGAGATTCATAAAGAGAAATGAATGAATGGTGAAATATTATTCTACCGGCACTTTTCAAAAGAAAGTTTGGGTATATTGTTGTTACTCATGTCCGTCCGTTCCTCTGTCACACTTTTCTTCCTTCAACTACTGTTACATTTTACACCGTAGCCTAATGTGAGACTGGAGTGAGTTAGAGCGTGGATAATGAGTGTGAGACTGTAGTAATTGAAAAAGTGGGAAATGAGTGCGAGACTTCAGAGAATGAGGGAGTGGGTAATTAGTGTGTGACTTGGGAGAGTGAAAGAGTGGATAATGAGTGTCAGACTTGAGTGAGAGAGTGGATAATGAGTGTGAGAATTGAGTGAGAGAGTGGATAATAGGTGTATGACTTGATTGAGTGAGAGAGTCGATTATTAAAGTGAGACATTAGTTAAAGAGAGAGCGGATTATGAGTGTGAGACGGGAGTGATTGAGAGAGTGGATAATGAGTGTGAGACTGGAATGAGTGAGAGAGTGGGTAATGAGTGTGAGATTGGAGTAAGAGAGATTGGTTAATGAGTTTGAGACTAGAGTGATGGAGAGAGTATGTAATGAGTGTGCAACTGGAGTGAGAGAGTGGGTTATGAGTGTGAGACCTTTGAGAGAGAGATTTGGTAATGAGTGTGAGACTGTAGTGATGGAGAGAGTATGTAATGAGTGTGCAATCTGAGTTAGAGAGTGGGTAATGAGTGTGAAACTTGACCGGGAAAGTGGGTGATAAGTGTGAGACTGGAGTGAGAGAGTTGGTAATGACTGTGAGACTGGAGTGATGGTGAGAGTATGTAATGAGTGTGCAATTGGAGTGAGAGAGTGGGTAATGAGTGTGAGAATTGAGAGAGAGAGAGTGGGTAATTAGTGTGAGACTGCAGTGATGGAGAGAGTATGTAATGGTTGTGCAATTGGAAAGAAAGAGTGGGTAATGAGTGTGAGACTTGACTGAGAAAGTGGGTAATGAGTTTGAGACTGAAGTGAGAGAGTGTGTAATGTGTGTGAGACTGGATTGAGAGAATTGGTAATGAATGTGTGACTTGAGTGAGAGAGTGGGAAATGACAGTGAGACTGGAGTAAGAATTTGGGTAATGAGTGTGAGACTTGAGTGAGAGAGTGGGTAATTAGTGTGAGACTGGCGTAAGAGAGTGGGTATGAGTATGAGACTGGACTGAGAGATTGGGTAATTGGTGTGAGACTGGACTGAGAGAGAGAGTGGGTAATGAGAGTGCTACTGGAGTAAGTGAGTGAATAATGAGTGTGAGACTGGACTGAGAGAGAGAGTGGGTAATGAGAGTGCTGCTGGAGTAAGTGAGTGAATAATGAGTGTGAGACTGGACTGAGAGAGAGAGTGGGTAATGAGAGTGCTGCTGGAGTAAGTGAGTGAATAATGAGTGTGAGACTGAAGTGAGTGAAAGAGTGGGTGATGTGTCTGAGAATGAAGTGAGTGAGAGAGTGGGTAATGAGTGTGAGACCGGAGAGAGTGAGAGAGTGGGTAATGAGTGTGAGACTGGAATGAGTGAGAGTGGGTAATGAGTGTGAGACTGGAGTGAGTGAAAAAGTGGGTAATGAGTGTGAGACTGAAGTGATTGAGAGTGGATAATGAGTGTGAGATTGGATTGTGAGAGTGTGTTCTTAGTCTGAGACTTGAGTGAGAGAGTGGGTACTGAGTTTGAGACTGGAGTGAGAAAGTGGGTACTGAATATGACACTGGGGTTACTGAAAAAGTGGGTAATGAGTGTGAGACAGGATTGATTTAGAGAGTGAGTAATAAGTGTGATACTACAGAGAGTGGGAAGTGAGTGTTACGCTGGAGTGACTGAGAAAGTGGGTAATGAGTGTGAGGATTGAGTGAGATAGTTTGTTGTTAATGTTGGATGCAGTGGGTGAGAGTTGGTGATGATTTTTTAAAATTTAAATACAAATTTGTTTTTTCAGAGAGATAGAGAGTTAGAGGGAGATAAAGAGATTCATAAGAGAAATGAATGAATGGTGTAATATTATTCTACCGGCACTTTTCAAAAGAAAGTTTGGGTATATTGTTGTTACTCATGTCCGTCCATCCCTCTGTCACACTTTTCTTCCTCAAACTACTGTTACATTTTACACAGTAGCCTAATCATCTTTAGGTAGAGTTAAATTTTATTAAATTAGGTAAAACATCAAGGAGAAAGGGTAAAAAATCATAGCATGCTGGAAAAAAAACTTGTTACAGATAATGTACATGTCAAATGTGAAAGATCTCTTCTCAATTAAAAGTTATAAGGAAATAAAATATTTTTGAAAAATAGATCAAACTTCAAGGACACAGAGTCAAAAGTCATGATACATTTGGAAAGGTCTTATCACAGGTAATATATACATGCATGTTTATTATGAATGCCCAATCTTTTCTCTTTCAAATGATCAATTTAAAACAATTAATTTTTTTATAGAAAATACTAGTAGGTCAAACTTCAAGGTCAAGGTCATGTGAAAATATTGTCATTGGTAAGTACTAATACACAATGTTTAATATGAAAGTCCTAACTCTTCTCATTCAAAAGATATGACCATGGTGAGCTGCAAGAATAAATCTATTGTGACAGATGGACAGGCTGATAGACAAATGAGATTTAATGTCCCCTACCTTTCGCAAAAATGCAGTTTTTTGAGAAGCTAAAAACGTTTAACAATTAACATGTATTCATGTTGAAAAAACTGCACATTTAAATAAACAGTATGATTGAAAATACATTGTTGTTAATTAAGGTGCTTTGAGCGGCTAAATAAAGCTAAACTGGTATAGCTAATTCAACCACAGAGCTTGGTCAATTTTAAGATGCGTAACCTTTTCAACTCTTATGAGAATTATTATTAAAATATTTATATCATCATTTCTGATTCAAGGGAGAACTAAAGATATGACCAGAGATATATATGTTGAATAAAAAAACATGTACATGTATAACTTTTAATAGTAATTTGTTACTTTGATGTGAAAACATCTCTCTCTGGACTTTTTCACTCATGGAGACACCACCAATTAAAAATAATGAAGTCAAGATGTGTTTGTGAAACACTGATGTCCCCGTATAGCATCTTATGGCGAAGATTGAAGTTTCCCAATTGTAAATCAAGCTCCAAGGTCAAGGTTAAAAGGTCAAAATTGTTGGTATCAAAAGGAAAGTCTTGTAACAAGGAATACACATGTAAAATAAGAAATCCCTGGTACTTTCTTATCAAGTAAAAATATTTATACCTGTTGAAAGTTCACAATAAATACACATGTTAAGCATGAAATCTCTAGCCCCAGCTGTTCAACTTAGGCCAAGATTAAAGTTAACTATTTTTCTTGTAACAGTGGGCCAAACTCCAAGGTCAAGGTCAAGAGATCAAAATTGGTGGTACCCAAATAAAAGCCTAAAAAGGTCTTGTCACAAGTAATTTACCTATGAAATGTGGAGGCCATGTGTATAGCCCAACCCACTTAAAACTTACGGACAAGGTTAAAGTTTCTTCAGACAAACAAACAAACAGAGAGACATATTACACAAGAAACAAAATATGTATAGTCCAATGGAAAAATTAACTACTAATTTGGAGTCACAAGATCATTTGTCATTCCAGGGAGAGGGCGTGGCTAGGGAGATCGGACCACAACCCATCCTCACCTTGAATTTGCAGAGTTATTTAAACTGGGCTATCTACTGCAGCCCCCCCCCCCCCCGAAAACATGGACCCCACGATCATTGTTTTTATTTTGTTTATTTGTTTTTTGTGTGTTTCCTTTGCTTCTCAGGGAATTCTGGGCTCGAATCTTTTGACTGGGGTGTGGACACCCCCCCTTTTTTTTTTTTAAAATCTGGATCTGCGCAGGTAACTTTTAAAATATATGTCAACAACGGGAGATAATTTATGTGAAATTCGTCTACTGTGGCATGATCTAATACCCTTTTTGAACTTTAACCTAACCATTTGCATTTCGGTTTATTTTACCCCAATCTATATTCTTGAACTTGTACTTACCAACTGTCATAGGTCCCGTCATCTTCATGAAATATATTAATCCAATTAAATCACAAAATGATATGCAAACCACACTGCACTATCAGCAATCTCATTCGGTAACCCTTGGCCGATTCCGTCGCCTTCTTCAGATGAAGAAAGAATCAGCCAATGTGTGCCGAGTGGTGCTATCTACAAATATGATTATGGATGACGCAAACCCGATGTGATGTAGAAATTTTCAAAAAAGTGTAAACATGTATAGTACAAGAACAAATTTTAAATTAGCAAAGCCAACGATGTTTTCACATAACTTTGCTATCTAGACCTATTTCAAAAAGTGTGTGTGAGGGTGGGGGTGGAGGGGGGGTGTTTGGTAAAATTGATTGAGTTGGATTTTTCAAGGTTTTTTCCTGAACAAATACTGAAAACTGTTTGCAGAAAACGCTTTACAACTACTAAAATACATGTAATATTATTTGTTGTTTAGAAAATAAATTTAAAAAGTTCCAATAAGGGCAAAAAAAATTTATAAAAATCTAATTTAGATCATTTATAAAATTAATTCTATTTTTTCAGACTGGTAATGAATTAAGTATATGGAATACATATAAGTTTTAGTCTCAAAGGTCAATTTGACGAATACATGAACTGTGTAAATTATTCAATTATTTTGACTTTTTCATTGGAGTATGTATTTTTAAAAGACATACACCTTAGTGCGGGTATTGCTGTCTCGTGACAGCATCTAGTTGTA
>NW_026928567.1:0-33777 GCF_032062105.1 Saccostrea cuccullata
GTATACATTTTGTTAACAGAATGTACAATATATGGACTTATCATTTAGACTCACAATAAGATATCAGTAGGATTACACCTTGGCATGTATCTTTGCAGTCTCCCCCCACAGAAATGCGGATTTACATAATCCGTCCGCAATCACCAGGGCAGAAAAGAAACGTAATGTTAACTTTGATTTTATTTTTCAATGTAGAATACATACAATCATGTACAAATATATATCATCAAAACAAAAACAAAAATAATGCAATAACACAAAAAGTATGAAAAGGTGCATATGTACCAAACCAACAAAGTATAGTACAAGTTTTGTTCCCTTAATTCTCTGATAGCGTTTAAGACATTCTGGAAAGTACTTTGTACATTTTTTTTTTTTTGGATATACAGCAAAATTGAAGTGGTAATCAGAAATTTAAAATCATTCTAGTGTACTTTTACACAACTCATTTTGTATATATCTTATTTTAAGATTTGCAGCTTTCTGCAATTTATGAGTTGGATCCTGTTTAAGCGACTCTTCATAAGACCGTAAAGTCCCCTGTAAGTCCCCACAACTTGCTGACAGATCCCTAGTATCTGCCAGGATAGGTCTCTGTATGCTAAAGCCACATAGGTCCCGTCATCATAGAACAGCAGTGTCTGTAGGTCTGTCAGTGACTGTAAACACTGGGATCTATTACCCAGTCTATAATGAGATAACACTGACCACATTCTACTATTACAAATGGTGAAATAAGTAAATTAAGTGAATGTTAAATCGCAGCGGATTCTTCTAATGATACTAAGTAATTCTTCAATAAAGTTTATCGTAGGATGAAATCTAATTGCCAACACCCAAACATTTTTCATTCTCCTTGACAAAGACAGGCCAATCACATATTCCCTATATTTACAGTTCTCTCCCCTACGGTTATACATAACATGGGGCTCGGATAGTCTTTGTTTAGTCAGGTTAGTTATATCCAATGCTTTATGATATCTCCCTGTCCTATAGTAATACAAAGCTAAATACATTGAAAAGCATAGAGTTCCTATCTGTGATGAAAATTTGAGGTATGTCCAGTGCACGATGTTTTTTCGATATTGTCGACATCGCTGTAAAAATACCAGTCCTCCTAATATCATAAAATATTTAACCTGACAATAATACCTTTGTTTATCTCTCTTTATACTACATTGTTTAACAATATAACGTCAACGTCTTGTTAACATTGCCTTTCCTTTTCTGTTGCTTACATCGTTCACTTCGTCGACATCGCAAAGTTGGTCGATATCGAGTCGACGTCGTGTTAACGTTGCCTTCTTATTTTTTTTTGTTAACATCGTCGACATTGCAGTGTTGGTCGATATCGGGTCAACGTCGTGTCAACATTGCCTTCTTTTTCTTCTTGTTTACATCGTCGAAATCGCAATGTTGGTCGATATCGAGTCGACATCGTGTTCAACATTGCCATTCTCTTAATTAGTCTTATTTACAATGTTAACATCGTCGACATCGCAATCTTGGTCGATATCGATCGACATCGTCTCAGCAGTACCTTCTTTTTATCTTGTTTATATTGTTCATTTCGTCCACATCGCAATTTTAGTCGATATCGAGTCGACATTGTGTCAACATGGCCTTCTTTTTATCTTGTTTACATTGTTCCTATCGTCGAGATCGCAATGTTGGTCGATATCGAGTTGACATCGTGTCAACGTTGCCTTTTGCAAAATCTTGTTTACATCGTTCACATTGTCGACATCGCAATGTTGGTCGATATCGAGTCGACATCGTATCAACATTGACTTCTTTTTATCTTGTTTACATTTTTCACATTGTCGACATCGCAATGTTTGTCGATATCGAGTCGACATCGTGTCAACATTGCCTTTTTCAAAATCTTGTTTACATCGTTTACATCGTTTACATCATCGACATCGCAATGCTAGCGCTTCATGAAAAATATGCCTATGTGCTAGTCTTTCTAATTCACACACCAGTAACTCCAATAACTCACATCGACATCCCAATGCTAGCGCTTCATGAAAAATATGCCTATGTGCTAGTCTTTCTAATTCACACACCAATAACTCCAATAACTCACACTGATGTTTAAAAACATTCCTTATATTTACATTTTACATCTTAAGAAGCAACTTAAATATACTCAATATTTGAATTTCTTGCTGCCCTATATCGTTGCATTTTAATTAACGTCGCTGCACTTTATTGTGAGGTCACGTTAACGCACGTTTTTCCGTGTATATTTCTACGCGTGAGTATACATGAAAATGGTTTTCAAATTAATTTCACAGTTGGCTCAGTAGAAAAATACAGGAAATGTAAATATGTAGAAACGATAACAATGTATACGATGTAATCGCGATATCGTATCAACATTGTTTACATTGCTATGTCAACGTTGTCGTCATGTAGAAACGATAACAATGTAGACGATGTAAACGCAATATCGTATCAACATTGTCAGCATTGCGATGTCGACGATGACAATGTTGTTATATAAAAACAATAACAATGTAGACGATGTAAACACGATATCGTATCAACATTGTTAACATTGCGATGTCGACGTTGACAATGTTGTTATGTAGAAACAATAATGTAGACGATGTATACACGACATAATAACAACATTGTTTACAACGCGATGTCGACAATATCGAATTGATTAAGGGAACTGGACATGAATGAGGACGCTGTTTGCAATCATGAAGGCTGCTGGAACAAGAAACTCATCTGTCCAGTATTGAAATGTTAATAATTGATAAGGTGATTGTGACAAATGAAGCACATTGTCATTTTTAACAATAAAATATTGCTGTCAAATTACTATCAATTCTTATTCTCGTAATTTCAATTAAGATACAATTATCATTACATGCAATGTCGTTACAATGTCCTTTTGATGAGGGGATCACCAATGACAGATCGTAAAGCGGTGGCCGATATTTTTGCTACTTATTACCATGACGTATATACAACCTAAGAAAAAAAAAGGAAACGAATTTCAGAGAAACACACAAAGTTGAAGTAGACTTAGCCTACAGCGAAATAAAGAAAGAGAACTTAGATACCCTTCTTCAGATAGATGAAATTACACAGGGAGAGGTCGCTCAGGCTGTAGCCTCTTCAAAAATCCAGGATCGTCATATTTGGCAAACAGATCCCAACAACATTACAGCCTTGGATATTAGGAAACGAAATTATTCCAGTAAATGACAATTATAAACACTTAGGAATCATTCAACAAAATAGATTCAAATCTATAGAGAGAACACAGGCAAGCTGTAACAAGGCTAGAAAATCGTATTTTGCTATCCGAAATGATTTGTCAAGCAATTCGAACCCAGTAACCCATGCCAGCCTTTACAAAAAAGTAGTACTTCCATCTTTGCTATACGGATGTGAACTTTGGAACAATGTAAAATCAGCAGATCTACAATTATTTGACCGATTTCAACACTTTGTTGTGAAAGACATTCAAAATTTTAAAATTAAAACCCGTTCCGACATGAGTGAAAGCATGCTCGGAATCTTTCCCATATCAGCAGAAATTGATAAACGCAAACTTTTGTTTTTTGGGAAGTTGTGTAACCTTAAATTGTACGTATTATCAAAACAAATTTTCTTGTTCAGACTATATGACTTTATAACGAATGAAGGAAAGCAGATCACTGGTTTTGAAAAAGATATTTGGCAGATTTTATTGAAGTACAATCTTTTAAGCTACCTGCAGATATTTATCAACGAAGCAAAGTTCCCCGAAAAATATGCATGGAAAACATCTTTCGTCAATCAATCAGTTATTAATCAAGTATCGTGGACAAACAGAACGATAACATACATGGATTTTATATTGTTCTGAGACTTACATCGAAGCAACACCCGGCGCGAATATACAAATTCGACTTCTCCTTTGAAGAAATCAAGCTCATTCAATTCGTCGCTAAATTATGGACTGTCACTCCTCAGTTAAACCAACAAATGTGTGTTCTCTGTAAAAACATATATAGCGATCCTGTCCAACATGCCGTGTTGTGGTGTTCCGCCACAGAACATATTAGAAACTCATTTTTTGATTGTGTAGTGAACAAATTTGATGTTCATTTATATGTAGAACTAACCCATATGTGTGATCATGACCTCTATATATTATTACTTCGTGGTCTTCCAACATTAACGTCGGGGGACAAGCATGAAGAAAAGAAATTCATATGTTATTGTGCTAAGTTTATCTGCGAAGCCTGTGCCTTTTTTTTACAGAGCTTCCAGTCAAAAATAATTTTTTTTTATTTGGCAGCTTATCCCAGCAGGCACAAAACATTGAATAAACTTTGAATCAACGTTGTTTTTCTATGTTGATTCAACATTGATTTTATGTTAGATTTTGAAAATTTGTATCAACGTTGAAGTCTTAACATTGAATCAACATTGATAATCATATGATTATATGTTGAAAAACAGTTGATTCAACATTTATTCAATCATTTATTTTGGAAAGGGGGTGTCATATAGTAATAATATATTTATTTAAATATTCAACCGTTTTATTGCACGGTTGCTAAGATGCCTTCGTAATTGTTGCAGGGATAGCGACCCTCTGATAAGACAGATAACTTTCATAATACCATATAGTAATACTACTCACAGTATTCTTAATCAGTTTCCTGAGACCTCTGAGTAGTAAATTTGATGAGATCAAACACATGATCGAAACATTACTTTTTATTTCTTTTGCAAATTTCTTTGTAATTGTTTTATTATATTTAACAATAAAACATTTAAATCCGACATCAAATGCCTTATAAAATGAATAAGTTGTATCTTTTTTAGTACCATTTTAAAAATGGTTTAATATTTCAAGTACTTAATACAGTATTTTAATTAGAATGACTTTTTTTCACATGAAGAAATATTTAGAAGAAAGACAACTCCTCCTCGCAGATATATTTATTTCTTACAAATACATACAGCATTGTGATTTTCTGACTTAGGAAACATCGCTCCATGATGTTTTCTAACATGATTTAAATAGGTATAATAGTAAGTATTATTTTCGTATGCACCTCATATATTATATTTAATTATTATGTGGTGGTAATAAATCGTTACTCTTTCTATTCTCTGTGTTCAATTTCTTCATTTCATGATCTGCACATAAAAATCATTTCTGAAAAAATAAGCAGCGCTTTACGAGGGTTGTCCCAAAATTTCGTAGACTGAGCTCATATCTTTTAAAGAAATTAATGTATCTTAATAAAATTTTCAGGGTGGATAAAGCATGTTCTTGGCAGATAAATTACGAAGTTTTATGGTGTTTACTTGAAAACTTTTCGAGTAATAACATTTAAAGTGATATCGTTCTCTAACACCCGGCGCAATCTGCAACGTCAAAAAACACAAATGTCAACAGTTCAAATTTTTGGAGAAAATATTTCATTTACCAGAATCAAATTATTAAATTAAACGAAACGGTTATAGTTATAAATGTGAAATATCTTAATTACTATGATATGATCAAACAATAAAATATGTAAACAAAGTATATGCAGGTACAGGTATGAAATAATAATAATTTGAAAACGCTACATTTCTACGGGCTTTTTGTCTGTTTTCTCTAAGGGAGTTGCACAATGCAACTCTTGCCCATTTCTTAGCCCCGTCTTTTATTTTAGCTACTGTTATTTACATATACATAGAGAAACCGTTTTAATCATTTTAAATACTCAGGATGAGAAAAAGTTTCCTAGTCTACCAAACCGTTATGACTGGTACATTTTTGTAAGAGTGAATTCAGGATCAAAACACTTGATCATAGTCCAGTGCGCCGCCTGTGCCAACGCAGCCGCCATTTTTCAGAAAGTCGGATTTCAACCTCATGTATATAAAACGTTATAAAAATCATATTTATCAAAGCATAAACACCAAAATTTGGGGAAATGTAGTTAATAGAACAGTATTAAGAATTCATTTCCATTAAAAAGATAAGGGGTAGTAATTACTTTTCCGTAGGATTTTAAATATAATATACCAAATTTTAATTGCAACTCTTGGGTATTGCGCCGCCTACCTACACCAGACAATGAAATGTGTTTTTTAAATTGGAATAATTTGTCTAGTTACTCCATATTTGTCCATAAATTTATTAGATAGTGTTGGTTTAATCTATATACAAAGTTTCATTAATGTATGACATAGGGTTCCAACAAAACAACGGTTGTCTACGGAATTTTGGGACAACCCTCGTATACTTCAAACTATTTTCCATGAGGCTCCAATGTTATTGTTGTTTATGAAAATTAATATTACAAATTTAAAACTTTCTAAGGTGAAATTTATAGCAGAGGGTCGGGACCCCTTAAATGAAAACATACGGTATATCACTATATGAAAAAAATTATATATTGTAAACAGTAAGTGTTTAATTTCCTATCAATAGTTAATTGTGTTACAATAATTTTCACCAAAATACATTTTATAAATTAATCATGTTACAAAACCCGAGCATTACAAACGTTTTGTATTTTCACATTTGGTCATGAAATAGTCCAGAACATGAAACCATTCCAAGGTAAGATGCTAATCTTACACGGTACAACTTTTGATGCACCAGATATTTTTTTTTATACAAAATTTTATTCACACAAGTGAATGGGATTGGGCAGCAGGCAAAGCCTATTTTAGACCTCTCCCTAAATGCACCAGATATGCATTTCGACAAATCATGTCTCTTCAATGATACTAGTACTCTGACATACCGAAAAGTTTTCTTTAAAGAGTATTTTTTAAATTAAATCTTAGTGTTGAGTCCTGAGGGTTGTGTTATGCTGTCTTTTTGAATATTTTCCGGATGTCCTACTGCGTATCCTCTTAATTCTTACTTTGGCAAATTCGTACTGAATTCGTATTTTATTATTAAATGTGTAAAATTTCTATATTTACCATCGTTGTTAGTTATAATAGTTAGTAATGATGTACGGTAGTGCGACTTTGTCAAGTCCGACCTCGTTATGGTCCGACAGTGTTATAGTCCGACAATATCATAGTCCAAATTTTCTATCAGCGAAAAATAGGATTGGCCCGCTCAGCGAAGATCCGACGTTGAATCAATGTTGGCAATTCAACTCAATTTGAATTCAATGTTGATTCAACGTTAAATTTTCAACGTTGAAAGCCAACGTTGAATCAATATTGTATCTAGATTTATCAACGTCTAAACCCAACTTCAACTAATATTCAACGTTTAAACAACGTTGTGTGCCTGCTGGGATTATTGTTCTTGTAAATACGTTGTATACATCTCTCTTTTTCTTTCTTTTCTCTTTGTATTGTCAATTTAAGTATGATATTTCTAATATAACATGATCTATAACATGTAAACTGTATGATTTGTAAAATCTCCGAAAATTCATTTTAAAAATAATTATCAGTATGCCCATTGATTGTTAAAAAAATCAATATCGTTCGGAATGGGAGAGAGGGGAAGGATGAAGGTACCCACTTTATTTGAATGTGAGGGAAGAAAACATGGAAAATGACAAGTAAAATTATACTGTAATACTTTTAGAGTCTTTAATGGTGTGAAAAAATATCAAGTATTTGGGAATTAATAAAAAGAAACGAATTAGTGCATGTACACTCACATAATTAAACTGCGGATTTTTGTCCCACGTCGTAAATTATATCGATTTGAAATTCTCCATACATCATGTAAAACATAGTAAAACGTTAAAAAATTTGAAAAGCATGATAAAACACACTTGTATTTTTGCACCGGATTATAATTCGATTGAAAAGACCCCAACATTAATATACATTTTAAGCAGAAAAGTCTCTGACGTCTTTGAAATGTAAATCAATTCAATTTAATCTCTCTCTCTCTCTCTCTCTCTCTCTCTCTCTCTCTCTGCGTACTTTTAAAACGGTACATAACATTTAATCTGCAGATAGTAAAAAAAATTTCTATAACTGCACGACCTAGAGTCTAGTGTTTTGTAATTATATCATTTTAATATTTCATTTTAATAAACAATAAC
This sequence comes from Saccostrea cuccullata, assembly GCF_032062105.1. Lineage (NCBI taxonomy): Eukaryota > Metazoa > Mollusca > Bivalvia > Ostreida > Ostreidae > Saccostrea > Saccostrea cuccullata. Next base: position 8,043 of record NW_026928567.1, read on the forward strand.
AATGTCATTATGAATCATTTGAATTGACAGAAATTCAATAAATTTAGAGAGGATTATCTTTCACGTACCTTAGTAGTACAGTGTAAAATTTATTTCTTGACTCAAATTGTGTACTTATGTAAACCGTTTGCATTTTGTATTCATTATTTTTGCTTGCATATACATTTCTTATGAAAATTTTTAAATCTTATTCTGTCTCAAACTTAATTATTAGTATTTATCAGTAGAATCAGTATTTATCATGAAATTTATTACCAAAGCGAAGTCATTAACCTGTATCAATTTCGGGAAGAGGGGGGAGTGGCTGTAATTAAAATTCCAAAATAAAGTTTTGCTTTATTCCAAAATACATGTACATATACGGTCCTTTTCTTCCTTTCAATTTATAAGTCTAGTTAGACTTTTATTATTGAAATGTTGTAAAAAAAAAAAACACAAACTGAAATTTGTACCTTATAAGATACATGTCTCCTACATGACACTATAAACCCATGCATGTTTCAATTAGTGCAAGTATTAATTTATCTATAATTTGTGTTATTATGTACTTTGAAGTGCTACAATTTATACATGTTTGTACGCATTGGGCAATGTTTATGTTTTTGCACCTGCGCAATGCAACGTTGTCAAGGACTTAGTCCTGTGACTAAGCGTATCTTTTACGACTAGACTTACGCCACTTGGTGAAACGCAAATTACGCCCGACTAAATTTTGGCGTAAGCCCCGGAAGTACGCCTAAGTTAAGGCTTAACATTACGACTTTTGATGAAATGGGCCCCAGGTGAGCTAAAAAGCAGTTAAATTGCATCAAATTATAAAATTTTACAAGCGTACTCTGTTTAGTAGGACCGCACTCCGAGATATTGAGCATTGTTCTATGTAATGTCAATGCTCGCCGTGACATATAGCTTCAGTTTATGAAGCTTCATCCCAAAACCTGCCACTCTCTCTTCTAACTGGCGAGTTCTTGGTTAAGAAAAATTTTCCTTTTTTTTTGGTCTTACATGTAGGTCAGTCGAAGCAGAGGTTCAAAACACAATCTTCCGATTACTGATCAAGCGCTCAACTGATTTAGATATAAAGATTCCTCACTGCACAATGGTCTTCAGTCCCATGTAAAAGGTAAAGGTCTAAATTTGAAGCCCTTCAACTTTTTGCCATTTCTGAACCCAAGGATTTAACACCCATTCTCAATATAAGGGCACAAATGCCTCTCTGATTTTTTAAAAAATGAACTTCAAGATAACAATTTTTCTATCAATTACCTTTGAAAGAAAGCATCTGAAGATTTTGTATTCCAGATTTTTTTCATCAAATTATAATACATGGAATTATGACAAGACGATAAAGTAGAGGGTGATTTTATTCAGAAATGTAGCTTGAAATGTACGTTACTCTTTCTTCAATGTCCAAAAAGATATGTCAAAAAAATTGTAGTCATTAAAATCACAATTGGAATATCTCATCTTAACACCAGCACATCCTACCAACTCTGTCAGCAACATATTCTCTCGGCATACGAACGTGCGTTTGATTTTTCCTTTCAAAAAACAAAGGTTACTTTTTGATCCAAATGTATAAAAACATTTTTTAAATATATGCTTTAAATTCTTCTCTCTGTTTTGTTTAGAGCGATCAGTTTGGAATCTTGTCATTTTCTATAGATACTGGAACCTAACATGTACATGTAGTAAAATTCTATTTTGTAGTTACTGTCTTTTTTAACATATATCCATGCCGATTTATAAAAATACTTAAATGTAACGTACATTTCAAGTATATATTTCTGTTTAATAAAAAGCTTAAAATTCATCTAAAAATTCATCGTTTTGTTTCAGTTTATTCCAAAAAAGATTCTCTATGTAATCACATTGTGTTATATGTCACAATCACCACTATAAAGACATGATTGCCTCAGAGTACGAGTAGGTAACGTACATTTCAAGCTTGTAATAATATGTGTGTAAATTAGTAATAAGAAAATATTGAAAAAAAAGCAATTATTGACATAAAAATAATTTCAATGAAGCGTTTTAAGGCAGTAATTTAAGAAATCATAATGTAACAAACTAGGTTATTTGTCATCAACTACATGAATGTCACGTCACTTCGGTAACGTTCATTTCACATATTATTTGGGAGTCCCCTCCACCTCAGTTCATTACCATTCTCTTGTGCTGTTTCGCTAAAATTGACACCGGTCACTAGAAGCCTAGTTACTTCTACCTGTGTGCAAGGGTACAAACAAAAAAAAGTATAAGAGTCAGACGTATTTTGCTATGATCTAACAAATGCTCGTGTTTGGCCATTGAAACTTAACATAAATCTATTCCGAATATATCCATCGACGGTCTTGTTAACAATTTCATTTAGTATGTTGCAACATCGTTTTTCAAAACACAAACATGCGTGCTTTTCAGCAGATCTGGAAAAATATAACCCAAAATGCAATGATTCAAACAAAACTGAGTATTGTGTGCCTTTCAGTATTTGAAATGTACGTGACCGTCTTGTATTCTGGGTTTATTTGTTTTTTTTTTTTTTTATTATTTTTTGTTTTTTTTTTGTTTTGTTTTTTTACCAATTATAAGCCTATGCATACCTTGTTTTAAATTATCAACAACAATTAAATTAATATTGACGAAAAGTCGCATATTAAAAGTAAACAAACTGCAAAAAGGTTGCCAAAGATGAATTTAAGACACTTAGAAATAAATTTTCTAGCATGTGGTAACCGTCTAAAACATTTACGAGGATTTGGGGTGCATTTAGATGGATTTATGTGGCCAGTTGTCAAATGGATTGTAACGATAATTTTGTTTCGCTCGTGTAAACGCAATTCATTGACTAAATAAAAAAAATGTCAGTTATAGAAATTCGTGAAATGTACGTTACCATACGTAACGTACATTTCAAATATAAAAATCAATTCTCTTCCACAAGCGTACGTTAGACACGCAATATATTGATACTATTTGAACTTGCATATCATAAGAAATGCATCATACAGGTTTCGTATTCAGAAATATATACCAGATATCAAAATTATATTACATATAATCATACATGTTAACCTATTGTGATGAAAAAAAGGGAGATTCAGACCTCAAAAGTGGTAGCATTGCGCGCGTGTTGTTTAACGCTTGGATTATCGATAACTTTCATGTACTATACATGTATATTATAAGCCTTAAATGAAATCAGGTACCTACACTAATTAATCTTAAATATCAACAGCAAAGAAGAAGACAGAAACACCTTAAGTTTGATATAAATTGTACAATTTCAAATATTTTTAATGCTCATCATTTTGCTTGGATTAGCTGCTTTACTTAGCCTTTTGAAGAGTGATCTTTGCTGATATAGCCTAGAAGCAATAATTCTGAATGTTCATTCAGTTTTTAAACAAAACAAATGATGACATGGTTTAATCTAGATCTAAAACAAGTTCCTTTCTTTCACAGTCCAGTCCAATACGAAAAATCGTAATATTACTACAATTCGTAATAAAAGCAATTTCTAACTCTTCTAAGAGTTACTTCCCTTTTTTCTGATACAACCTGCTTGTTATGTTTCATAAGAGATTATACGTCTCTGGTTTCATCAAATCATCGTGGATATGCATGCTTTTTCTTTGTTTTGATGCATTTGATCCAAGTGCATGCAGAGTCAGAGCCTAGTGAAAGTTGTACAAGTTATATCCCGTAACATCTCGTTGTTGGAGATGAGAGTCTGATTTTTAGGGTAGACTTCGGGAAAAATATAGGGAATTCGGGGACTATAGAACACTATGACAAGTTTTAGGATACATTGAAGTTTTATGGAAAATTGTTCCCATCCCTGGGAAAATTCTTATATAAGAATAATAATTCAAAATTTTCACTCACCCATTACTATTGTTACTTTCTTCTTGCATTTTCATACTTTTCGATAGACGTCACTGACCAAAATGACCACGTGATACTGGTACCATTGGGGCATAATGTATTTCTGACGTCATACTTTCCTTAACATCATTCAGTTTTTTTCAATGCTTCATTTGTCTTACATTACGAAAACTCGTAATATAGTCTCTCACAACATGCTATATTACGAGTTTTCGTAATTTAACTATATTACGAAAAATAGTAATATAAGAATAATATTACGATATTCTGTAATATTACGATTTTTCGTATTGGACTGGACTGTTTCATTATATAAATCAGATTCTCCGCGATGATCGAAAACGAAAGTAGAGATGTGCCACATGGCTTGGTCAATCGAGTGATTTCTATTGACTTTATTGATAAAGTTGTGAGCTTCTGTGCTTTTAAAGACGATGTCAAATATTTTCATCTAATTTTTAAAAGCTGTATCTCCTTTTTCATGGCAGGGATGTTGATTAATTTATCGTAACCAATGTAATCACTGGTAATCTTGTGTTGTTGTCATTGTCAAATCCGTGCTTGAAATCTATGTACAAAAAAAAAAAGCGTTTGTATGATTCCGAGCGATATCTAGCGATATCTAGCGAGATTTTATGAGAGTGGCTTCAAAAATGGATACCCAAGCGAACCAAAAATACTTTAGACGCAGATTTTGTAGAAAAGCGGTAGATTTCTGAATTAAATCGGTAGGCGGGAGACGGAGTGAAAAAGCGGTAGACTCCCGCCTAAATCGGGAGAGTTAACATGTATGATATAATTAACATTAATATATTTTTTTCCTCAACAGAAACGTTTCTTTTCATTAATTTTGGGATTTAGCCGATCTCCAACCTTTGAAACTTTCCTTTGTGTACACATTCGAGTGTGTGAAAGTATGAAAATACATGAAAATTCGAGCGAGATTCACTTAATTCGAATTTCATGGTAACGTACATTTCAGTCACGTACATTTCAAATGATCACTTTTCATGTAAAAAATAATTTTTAATTGTGTTAAGCAAAACGTCTTTGCCAGTTTACAGGATACAAGGGGTTGCTTATTCAGAGTCGCCTCATATTTTCTACTTAATATATATTCTTAATGGAAGAATATAGGTAACGTACATTTCTTTCTTATCTCTACGATTGAAAATGTCTTTCATTCCGTAAACATATTTATAAAAGTTGCTCAAATTGTTCAATTTCATGTTACATTATCAAATAAGGAGTAATTAATCCTTTGAAATTTCAAATTTAGCCCATCAATAAATAAAGGAGAACAAAACTATCAGGTGTATAATCTTTGTGTTTGCTTGTAATGTGGTTGAAATAGAATTAAGCGACAGGGACATTGCACAATAAAAATTATTTATTATCACAAAGAAAATGTATTTATTGTTATGAAAAGAAATATATATGATACAAGGTTTAACTAATCAGAAAATTTTTACTTGAGAATCAAAACTATATATTACACAGGGGGGATTCAGAATAATATTTGCCTCGGCGACAGTAACGTACATTTCAAATAGGCTACTGTATTTGAATTTGGAACTCCTTAAATACCCTTTCAGATCGATAATTATATGAATTCTTATTCATTGTTATATGACTATTTATACTGTTGATTTAAAAATTACATCAGTGGTATTTCTTTTAAATGAAAATGAGGCGACATTATTTGAGCCCTTATATTGAGAATGGGTGTTAAGATAAACAGTTCTTGGTCGGAAAACATAAACAATGCTGGGGATTCAACTTAGGTTATGAAAGAAATCAGAACTAATATCGTTATCCACAGACATATCCAAACCTTCTGTCCGTGCAGCCAGAGGTAGGGGTCCGTGCGTTCCCGCCACTGTCAGGTGAAATATTAGCTAGTACAAAGTTAATTCGGATTTACATCTGTAACAGGAAAGGAGAAAATGCATGGCTGGACCGGGAATCGAACCCGGGACCCCTGTATCTCTAGTCAGGTGCTCTACCGACTGAGCTATCCAGGCCGATATCCACGGCCCAAACCATTACATTCCTCCCTCCTTAAATGGTCTTCGCCCTCGAAGACACAACCCAAGTTCTTATTGCCCCTGGTAGGACTTTCACCTGCAATTCCAGGGGTGGTCAACGGCACCAAATCTGTAACAGGAAAGGAGAAAATGTATGGCTGAATCGGGAATCGAATCCGGGACCCCTGTATCTCCAGTCAGGTGCTCTAACCAACTAAGCTATCCAGGCCGATATCCACGGCTCGTAAAGCCTGAACTTCTACATTCCTCCCTCCTTAAACAGTCTTCGACCTCGAAGACATAAGTTCTAGGGCCCTGCCAGGAATTACTAATTTACACATACACTGTAACCTGAACAAAGCCCTTTAAGGAGGGAGGAATGTAATGGTTAGGGCCGTGGATATCGGCCTGGATAGCTCAGTTGGTAGAGCTCCTGACTAGAGATACAGGGGTCCCGGGTTCGATTCCCGATCCAGCCATGCATTTTCTCCTTTCCTGTTACAGATTTGGTGCCGTGCCATGCCCTGGAATTGACAGGTGAAAGACCTGCCAGGGATGAGCCTGGGTTGGGGTCTTTGGAGGGCCAAAGACCTTTAAGGAGGGAGGAATGTGGCGGTCAGCCGGGTTCGATCGCCGGTGGCCAGATAGCTCAGTTGGTAGAGCACCTGACCGGAGTTTCAGGGGGCCCGGGTTCGAATCCCGGTCTGGTCCGCTGCATTTTCTCCTCTCCCGTTACACATCCTATTTTTCACGCATTTGCCGGGTACTGTTACTGTTAAAAAGTGACCGAATAATGGCTCTAATTTACTCGAAAATACACTGAAATTTTTAAAATGAATGAGCGGTTTGGTGGAAAATCAAATTAATTTTTTTCATCACGATCTCTGGGTGGTTGGAACGTCTAACTTACTTCAAAAAATTCCATGGTAGAGGCAAATTTTTTTCACTACCAATTCCTTTCAATATCCATTTTTTAAGCTTACAATACTATATTTCCTTCATAATACTTCACTTTAGAATAAAGTGGGGGGGGGGCAACCAGCCTTTCAATGAACATTTTCAATAGTAAAAGTATTGTTGGCAAAAAAGTGCGGGGGCCAGGCCCCCCCCCCCCCCCCCCCCCCCCCCTGTTGCTACGTCCCTGTACATGGCAAAGTAAAAAAAGAATCCCCTTTAGATCCGCGACTGAAGTGTGACCTTCCTTGTCCTTTCATGAATTAACAGCAAAATAAAAATAAATAGTTGAATGAAAATTGTAATTGATTAAGAGATATTTTCACACTGTTTATCATTATTTATAATAATTGTTGTTGTAAGTTTCTCTATTAATAAATATTATCAATAAAATTATGACATTAAAATCTATGGTTCTTGCACAGGCACCTGCCGTTACTTATTTTTCATTACATAAACAAATATACACCTACGTTTATTATTAGGAATGTGAATATATTTTTTATAAAAAGAAAATTAAGTAACGTCAGGTGCCTGTGGGTTCTTGCATTAACTCGCTGGTTAATCACAGAAATAAAGCTTTAGGTCACTGATATAATGTACAATGAATATCGAAACAACAGAGAGATAGGTTCGATAGAACCCCCCCCCTCCCCCCCAGAAAAAAATAAAATTTCAATTTAATGGTTTAAACTTTTCTGGAAAAGAAATTATTTTTATTGAATTTGCATGCATGCAGTATCACATAAAATTGGCCAAGTTGACTTATGGTTGGAAAATCACTTGAAAGAGTTGTCTCTCTTTTAATACCTTGTGTCATGGAGAAATCAAAGTGATAGTCATTGCAGAATCCTTTTAAGGATATCCAAACCTCAGCCAGGAAGGATAACTCCAAAAATTTATATTTAATTTGAAATGCATTTAAATGAATCTTGAAAATTAAATATTTTTTCATGCAACAATTTTCGTTTTATTCTTTATGATTAAGATTCAACATTTTTGGAGGTCTTTAAAAAGGTTTTATAAAAGTTGGCATTTTTAGCCTATAAAAGGAAAAAAAAACAGTTTTAGCAATCCAGCCTTAGATACCAGTGCTTATTAGCATGAGTTGAAATAAGAAGTGATATGTGGTATCTTGCAATGAGAGCAAAAGCCTTTTACACTATGTATTATAGAATACATGGCGGAAATAGAAGACAAAAAATACCAAATAAGTATAATCAAAGTACTCAGAAGTACAGAGAGTTGGGCTTATTTACAGAGTAGAATGGATTTCTTACATGAATCATGTTTATATTCTGATGAAAAAATAATTTTAAAACTATCAATATTAATGATAAGACACTGACAGTGAGTTTTTCAATCCTAATACCACAGTCCGATTTTGTCAGAATCAGAATTAATCTGGTACCGCAGCTGAATGTAAACAAACAGGCCAGTCTGGTTCCCTCTCCTGCCTTACATCGTATGTGTAGAGAACTACGGTAACACTGATTATCAAAAATCCTTACGCTAATGAACTATGTTTTTGACTTATGAAGTTTTCAAAGTCATTACTACTAATGTTTGTTTTATATAGATAAAATTTCGTTTTATTTTTGTTGCTTTTTTTAGCATTTGTATTATCTCAAAAGCGGTTGAGAGTAAGAACTATATTTTTGCACGTAACTTTAAAATGGCGACTATGGGGTCAACATCCTGCCTTGAACAGGATCACATAAGCCGGCAATTGCTCTTTGAGCAATAAGCCCGGCTAAAAATCATGACGATTTCTCTGAATGCTTGGATACCTATCGTTTTTTAACCTAAAATATATTTGTTGATTAATTTGCAATTAGAAAATGCATTGCTGATATTCCAATTCGCCTTTTCTGCAAAAATACTGGATATTTGACAATTTTCCTTATATAATATGATTAACTTTAATTTTAAAACTTTAAAAGAAATACTGTGGATAAATTTACATAACTTTGTGGATTCAAAGATACTTTTATGAGTATTTTTGATTACTTAACTGTTAATCTTATAAACATGAGGATCGGACTGCCTTAATGATTTAGGCTAAAAAATATCTTAGATTCTCATCCCCAAAATTTCAAATCCAATGCGAAGGTTACGGTCTATTTTTGATTTTTGTGTTTAGAAACAGAGTTCAAATGCATGATTTTCATGGCTTGGATACATTTTCCAGTTTGCTTCTTTTGACCCTATGGAACCCTAGCAGCAGCAAATCTTTATCTTGAGAAATCATAGCCATACTATAAAGAAATGATATACATATAGTGTATTTTCATACATCAAATTAATCAAATTATCAGGTTTGCCTGGTTTGGTTTGAACATTATTTTATCGTATAAATACATGTAGAATACAAATGGTTTGAACACCAAGGTCCTACAACTGGTATCATGCGAGGTGCAGTGGTTAGAGCTTTTGCTCTAGAGTCCTTGAGTAAGCAGTTGATCCCCACGCACCCAGGTTTTGAATCTCAATTTATATCTGAAAAGTGGTGTAAATCAGATGTCGATGCTTAAAAACCCCAGGAATTTTGTTAGAAAATTTAAAAACAGCACTGTATCAAAATCAATAACATAAAAATGTTCATATACGACTTCTCAACACTTAATAAAATGATAAACTATTTAAATTCCAGGATTTTTGACATCATAGACAGTTTTTTTCAATAAAAATGGAACTTGTAAGTTTGCTTCAAAAATTTGATATTTTGTTTTAAAAGTTTTGATTGTAAATACCAGTATTTTAAAGTATTTGAGTTTCCGATTGACAATATGTACTAGTATGTAGTTTTTAGAGATCAGATCTTTCGACAAACTGTCGAAATTCCCATGGGTCCCAATTATACCCCATTTTCATCACACCCATTCTCAATATAAGGGCTCAAATAATGTCGCCTCATTTTCATTTAGAAGAAATACCACTGATGTAATTTTTAAATCAACATTATAAATAGTCATATAACAATGAATAAGAATTCATATAATTATCGATCTGAAAGGGTATTTAAGGAGTTCCAAATTCAAATATAGTAGCCTATTTGAAATGTACGTTACTGTCGCCGAGGCAAATATTATGCTGAATCCCCTCTGTGTAATATATAGTTTTGATTCTCAAGTAAAAATTTTCTGATAAGTTCAACCTTGTATCATTTATATTTCTTTTCATAACAATAAATACATTTTCTTTGTGATAATAAATAATTTTTATTGTGCAATGTCCCTGTCGCTTAATTCTATTTCAACCACATTACAAGCAAACACAAAGATTATACACCTGATAGTTTTGTTCTCCTTTATTTATTGATGGGCTAAATTTGAAATTTCAAAGGATTAATTACTCCTACTTAGATAATGTAACATGAAATTGAACAATTTTAGCAACTTTTATAAATATGTTTACGGAATGAAAGACATTTTCAATCGTAGAGATAAGAAAGAAATGTACGTTACCTATATTCTTCCATTAAGAATATATATTAAGTAGAAAATATGAGACGACTCTGAATAAGCAACCCTTTGTATCCTGTAAACTGGCAAAGACGTTTTGCTTAACACAATTAAAAATTATTTTTTACATGAAAAGTGATCATTTGAAATGTACGTTACTGAAATGTACGTTACCATGAAATTCGAATTAAGTGAATCTCGCACGAATTTTGATGCATTCTCATACTTTCAAACACTCGAATGTGTACACAAAGGGAAGTTTCAAAGGTTGGAGGTCGGCTAAATCCCAAAATTAATGAAAAGAAACGTTTCTGCTGAGGAAAAAAATATATTAAGGTCAATTATATGTAATATAATTTTGATACCTGGTATATATTTCTGAATACGAATCCTGTATGATGCATTTCTTATGATATGCAAGTTCAAATAGTATCAATATATTGCGTGTCTAACGTACGCTTGTGGAAGAGAATTAATTTTTATATTTGAAATGTACGTTACGTATGGTAACGTACATTTTGCGTATTTCTAACTGACATTTTTTTTTATTTAGTCAATGAATTGCGTTTACACGAGCGAAACAAAATTATCGTTACAATCCATTTGACAACTGACCACATAAATCCATCTTAATGCACCCCAAATCCTCGTAAATGTGGTAGACTGTTACCACATGCTAGAAAATTTATTTCTAAGTGTCTTAAATTCATCTTTGGCAATCTTTTTGCATGCAGTTTGTTTACTTTTAATATTCGACTTTTCGTCAGTATTAATTTGTTGTTGATAATTTAAAACAAGGTATGCATAGGCTTATAATTGGTTAAAAAAAAAAAAAAAAAAAAAAAAAAAAAAAAAACAGAACACAAGACGGTCACGTACATTTCAAATACTGAAAGGCACACAATACTCAGTTTTGTTTGAATCATTGCATTTTGGGTCATATTTTTCCAGATCTGCTGAAAAGCACGTATGTTTGTGTTTTGACTAGGGATGTCAACGAATATTCGAATATTCGAATATTCATTCGATGAGTTGATATTCGAATATAAATTTATGATTCGAATATTCGTTTTTAAGTATACAGGTATTAAAAAGAGAGAAAAATCTTGCAAGTTTTATTAGAAATTGAATAAATTTTGAACAAAATAAATAAAAACACTCCTCTTTGACTACCTTAAAGGTGTGAAGAGTGTATCTATTAGAGTAATTAATTTATTTGTTCACTTAATTAGTAGTATAATAATTTCCAGTACTAACAATCAGCCTGTATTGTTTTAAGGGCATATAGTTTTACAGTAAACACACAGCCCCCTTGTTTATGTAAATATAACTAAAATCATTATCAGGAAATCATACGTAGCAAAAACTAATTGCTTTTAATTGTTCATTGTTGGATAAGTGTTCTGTTTGATATAAATTTGTAGGAGTTATCAGTGTAGACTTTAGTAAGACGATCAATTAGTATCGGACATACTAAAGAATCTTTTTAATTTTCTAAAAAGATTTATTACTATGATGTATACTATTCAATGCTTTTTAAAAAAATATAATTGCAGTGTATACCGAACTCTACTTGAGTTTTTATTCCAAAATAATGGCATAAACTCTATACTACTTGATAGAAGAGTGAAGATATACATTTAATAAAGCAAGATGTATTTTTTATCGAATATTCGAATATATTCGAATACTCCTATCGAATATTCGAATATCAATCATTGACAATTTTGACATCCCTAGTTTTGACAAACGATGTTGCAACATAGTAAATGAAATTGTTAACAAGACTGTCGATGGATATATTCGGAATAGATTTATGTTAAGTTTCAATGGCCAAATACGAGCATTTGTTAGATCATAGCAAAATACGTCTGACTCTTTTTTTTTGTCTGTACCCTTGCACACAGATAGAAGTAACTAGGCTACGACCGGTGTCAATTTCAGCGAAACAGCACAAAGCAATGGTAATGAACTGAGGTTGAGGGTCTCCCCAATAATATGTTAAATGAACGTTACCGACGTGACGTGACATTCATATAGTTGATGACAAATAACCTTCGTTTGTTACATTATGATTTCCTATTGCTGCGTTAAAACGCTTCATTGAAATCACCCCTGTCAACGCGCGATCGGCAACGCGGATGCGATCGGCAACGCGGATCAAAACATTGAAGAAGAAAGTATTGTAGGGGGTAAATTTAAATAGTTTTGTATGTGCTGGAGTGTAACCAGCTGAAAATAAAATTAAAAGACATTTAATTTAGATAATTATCTACAGTTTAGGATTTACCGAGAGTAAATTTGGTTCACAGTTTCTGTGCAAATGCTACCGATCAAATCGACAATGTTCAAAATATCAAATTTTCATGCTTTGAAATAGTTTATTGTTGTTATTACCTAAGAACATTTGCTGCTTTTGTTATGTAACGGTTCTTGGAAGTATGAACTAAAAGATTTTAAAATTAAAACTACATACAATATCTTTAAACAAATTTTAACTGGAAAATTTGACAACCGCGAGGCGATCGTCAACGACATGTATCTTTTTATGAAGCGATCGTACAACATAGAAATAGCGATCGTACAACACACGAAATAAGAATAGCACAATTCAGAGAATCTTGTTGTCAAAAAGTTTATTTTGATATACAATAGATATTTTACATTCAAACTAGGCAATCAATCAGTCATTGTTATACCACTTTAAATCTTAAATTTTTCCTACATTTATATAGAAAATTGAAATTAACTGCGTAGATTAAAGAGATACAACTGAAAAAGAGTTTGATGGATAACAAATATGTAAAGTAGATTTTTTACCTCAATTTTCATAACAGTGTCACCCCCCACCCCCCAAAAAAACCCTAAATATCTTAGATGGTTTATCATGCAAAGTGTAAGTAAAGGAACATTTTCTAAACTCAAGATTCAATTTCGGAAATGTGTTGTGTGGGATGGCGGGAGGGGGTGTTATGATTCAAGTTCTTGAACAAACAAATTTATCCAAAAATTACCAGCTGCCTTACCCGGATTTGACTACATACTGCAAAAGGGGGACAACCAGTCTATTGGTTTAGCCTCCCCCCCTTCAATTTGCTTCCGACGTCTATGAAAGTAAAGTTTTCACCCCACCCCACCCCCGATTCTACATTGTACATGTGCGTGCATGATATTAAAATTGGCAATTAATTTTTAAAAAAATAATACTAATAATGATAACAGTTTTCAGTAAATTAGAAAATACACTGTAATACATATAATGCTGTTATATTAACGTGTGCGTGTACAAAACATTTTTACTGAAAATATTCGGTAAAGTTGCTAGGTATGCAAATTCCTTTGATCGTTATTTTTATAGTATTAATACATATCTTTTTTTTTCTGAAAAAAATTCAGTTTTTGATATGTATGCCAACTCCTGTAATTGAACTGCCATATCATAGACAATAAAACCTTTTTTCTATATTGCTAAAATTCGGTCCTATAACACTCTATAGGTGTCTGTTTTAAACAATAATCAAATAATATCAAGAATTTAAGGTTCCATGGAGTTTTAAATTTTGTTCTCTTAAAATACGGACATTATTCAACTAATATACAAGATAAATTCGCTCTTTCCCTCTCGAAAATCAAATGCTCGGTATCTCGTTCTATTTCGACAGACTTTCCACCCATACCACATAGCTATCTATTACTTTATTTCATTAAAAGTATTTTATAAATTTCAAGTTGCACGATCGCATGTTTATCATATTTTCTTTGTTGTACGATCGCATATAGAGTCGTTGCCGATCGCCAAAACGTTTGGCATGTGTTCACTTCAAACCGTTATTTCAACGCTTTCTATTTGATGAAGAACTTCAAATCGGATTTAAAATTTATTATTTACCTATTTACAATTCAAATGTGCCTTTTGGACTGTCGGGTATACGTAATAAGGTAAGAAATACCACTTAAACGAGCTTCATGTGTCACGTTAGGGCAGTCATGTTCAAGGAAAACTTAACTTTAACATAATATATGGCGATTTTTAATGTTTAGAGGACTTTTATGGTGTTAAACATGTCTAGTGGCATTTAAAAAGTCAGAAATGTTGAAGGAAAATTGCGAGGAAATAGGACAAAATAATGTTTTATTTAACCTTATCTTCCTCATGTAGTTGAATTTAACTATCCGCGTTGCCGATCGCATCCGCGTTGCCGATCGCGCGTTGACAGGGGTGGAAATGATTTTTATGTCAATAATTGCTTTTTTTCAATATTTTCTTATTACTAATTTACATATTATTACAAGCTTGAAATGTACGTTACCTACTCATATTCTGAGGCAATCGTGTCTTTATAGTGGTGATTGTGACATATAACATAATGTGATTACATAGAGAATCTTTTTTTTAATAAACTGAAACAAAACGATGAACTTTAAGATGAATTTTAAGCCTTTTATCAAACAGAAATATATCTTGAAATGTACGTTACATTTACGCAGTTTTCTAAATCGGCATGGATATATGTTAAAAAAGACAGTAACTACAAAATAAAATTTTACTACATGTACATGTTAAGTTCCAGTATCTATAGAAAATGACAAGATTCCAAACTGATCTCTCTAAACAAAACAGAGAGAAGAATTTAAAGCATATATTTTAAAAAAATGTTTTTATACATCTGGATCAAAAAGTAACCTTTGTTTTTTGAAAGGAAAAATCAAACGCACGTTCGTATGCCGAGAAAATATGTTGCTGACAGAGTTGGTAGGATGTGCTGGTGTTAAGATGAGATATTCCAATTGTGATTTTAATGACTACATTTTTTTTTCATATCTTTTTGGACATTGAAGAAAGAGTAACGTACATTTCAAGCTACATTTCTGAATAAAATCACCCTCTACTTTACCGTCTTGTCATTATTCCATGTATTAAAATTTGATGTAAAAAAAATCCGGAAACAAAATCTTCAGATACTTTCTTTCAAAGGTAATTGATAGAAAAATTGTTATCTTGAACTTCATTTTTTAAAAAATCAGAGAGGCATTTGTGCCCTTATATTGAGAATGGGTGATCAGACCTATTTTTGTAATTATATGAAGCAGAATTTATGAGAAGGACTCACTAGCTTTGGCCTTCAGCACATTTAGATATATAGTCGACGTAATAAGAATCGCCACTCTCATTCATACGTCGATTGGGTAGAACCTGAAATAAAAATAGTAATACTGAATCTGACACGTCTGTTTCATATTCGAATATTTTGACACGATTACCCAACATCTTTATGATAAACTTCATGACTTCAAGTTGAGTGTGACTAAAATGCGTAGCAAAACCCGGGCCGATTTTTTTTTCCGTATATTTTTAATAATCGAGATATAATAGGCTACTACAACGGTTAGATGTTTTAAGAAGTTTGTATTGAATTTCAAAGATCCAACAGAAATAATCTTAAATATGAAGCCAAAATGAGTAAACCAGGCTTGCTACCCATTTTAGTCACACAAAGGACAATCGACAATAATCGTTGAAAAACACATTTTGAGTTAAAACTCCCAGCGAAGGCAAATCGTATGGTTATAAACCATGTCCGTAAATTTCATGAAGAAAAAAATGAGTATTTATTTCGTAATTGTAAAAACCCGGTTTTCAGTTTCGAAATTCTTGGCCCGGTCCTTTTTAGTCACACTGTGCAGCAATATATCCACCTAAAATGGGGTTTATGTCTCTTAGTTTAAATTATTCGATACACAAGAATATTCGAGGCGCAAGAACAATTTCCAAAACGGGACAAGCTATTGAAAAACAAGTTGACAAAACAAAGGGATCCATAGTCTTTAAAGTCATCATTTCGTAAATTCTATGGTGGTTACAATGACCTTGTCAGCAAATACTATTGTTAGGTCATTATACTTATTTTCACACTGAATTGTCGAAGGATTTTCCGTTTACCCAATAAGGACTACACGGCTGTTGTGACCAATGTTCGTGAGCCAGCACACCTTAACTTGGTCGAGGGAACGTAATTTCGTGAGTTATTCGTTTATGCATTAAATCCAATGAATTAAAAGTTTACAAAATAACCGTTCATGGGGATATAAATTCGTGGATAAGAGTGGCCCACAACATTCTCGTACATTGGTCACCACGAACATTGTTGATTCCAAAGTAATCCTTCATGACACCCGATCCCATGCATCTCGGGTGTTTTAGAGATCCGTGTTTACTCTGCTCTTGATTGTATTGTCGAATTGACTTTTGAACTTGATTACTGTTCGTTGTCTTTAATACATTACATCCCACTGCAGGACGTGGGTTGATTGATTGATTGATTGTGTATTATTTAACGTCCCTCTCAAAAATTTTTCACTCATATGGAGACGCTACCACTTGCCCGTGGAGAGCTGCACATTTTGTACTATACTGCGCACTCAGGGCCATTGAGCACGGAGGGATCTTTTTCGTGCCAGCAACTACTGCGACACGGGACCTCGGTTTATACGGTCTCATCCAAAGGACTGGTCTCCATGTCCCACAGTGGGATTCGAAGCCGCGACGTAAGGATCAACTCCTTACTCCGTTACTCTAGAGCAGACACTCTAACCATTGCGTCACGCGAGAGTTCGACATAGAGTTCTCATCTTCCGCTCATAACAATTAGTGGTGGCGTCTCAATAAGGCGAAAAATTCTCCGATGCTAAATAAATGAATTAATATACACTGTCTGTGTGGAATACTAATCTCAAATAGCATTAAATTTTAACCTTTTGTCTTAAAAAAGGGGGGGGGCTTTAATATTTCATATGCATTTCTTATGACAAGGCCTTTTCCTTAATTGTTACCTTTAATTTGTCCCTTTGACCTTGACCGTGGAGTTTGATCCACATTTATAAAACGTTAACATTGGCCAAAGCTTTTTGATAGTTGGTACTTGGGATTTTATATTTTACTGTATATTCATTGAGACAAACCCTTTCTTTATTTGACAACATTCATAGTTTTTCATCCCCTGACCTTGAAGTTTGACTTGCATTCGAGAAACTTCAATCTTCGCCAAACCTGTCATGCAGGGGCATCTGTGTCTCTCAAACACTTAATTCTTGTATGTTTAGTTTAAGTCTTAATAAAATAATCTTATAGGAGGAAATTTTATCTCCCATTGGGATTTTACGAGGGATGAAAATTTGTAGGACGATTAAAAAAATACAATATATTTGCAAACTTATAAGGTTAACATGATGTGATTGTAATAAGAAACTCCATCAAAATCCGGAACAAAGTTTTTATTTGCCTTTCAGATTAAAGGGTAGTTGAAAGTCCTGACCCTTTTTTGATATCGCAGTGTTGAGGTATCATTTAGGTTACATCTCATATATATAAGTAAAATTAGACAGTAGTAATCTCGTGAGTTATGAGACTCGTGCTCATAAAACATGCTACATCGGTAAGTTTTGACTTCAAGGCATGGTCCTGTAGGTCAAAGTACTTCTTAATTAGAATGTAAACAGTATATATTCTAAATAGAGTGTGAAGTATTTCCGTTCACTTTCTTGAGTTTCTTCCTTTTGTAAAAATACTGTAATTTGAGAATCGGCATTGTGGAGGATTCAGTTCCGATATTGCCAACCCACTGTTCTGTCAATTGCAAATCAAATTTGTAAAATCACTTATTGTTTGTACAAGAGTACCTTCAGACACTTGTAAATAATTTGGAATTATTCATTCGACTTAAGCGCGATCACATGTAAATTATCACCAAACTCTACAGGATATGTAATTAAAATCGCACAGGAAAAATCGCCAATTTCCATAAAGGTATCAAATGTATAGCAATAAATTGCAATGTACGTTTATATAAAATGATATTTAAAAAGTATAATGAAATTACATCCAAGAAAGCTGGTTTTATTTTAAAACATCACATTTTGTTCATGACGTCGCATAAAACAATGTCAAAATATCGCAACGTTTTCGTAAACTTTGCTACCTTTACAGCTACATAAATAACGCATTTTAAAAATGTGACTTGATAATTTAAGAAAACACTCTGAAAGAATTTCGAAGAATTTTATTTAATTTGGATACCGGGTCGAATTTGGCACCTAATGCACCTTGTTCTTTGAATTTTACTGCCACCCAGTAAAGACATTCTACACATTCAAGAGGTTTTGAAGAAGGACTGCCAGGATAAAACATTTTTTGAAGGATATTGGGAATGTTGTGCCTTCTACTTTTTAATCACTTTGTAAAATAGCAATTGTCAAGATGGCCATTTTATACTTCGAAACTATTTTTGATGTACATACATACCGGGTATACATGTATGCATCATATGGTGAATCAAAATTAGGCATAATGAAGTTTTTTGTTTTTTTTTTGTCCTCGTGATTAAAGATTCGTGTGGCAAATAATTTTTACTTTTCCGACAGCCTATCTGTTTGTCTGCAAAATATAAACCACATCTTTTGAATGGGTAACGCTGTGGATTTCGTATCTACATATGTATGCATGATTTTATTATATGTTCATTCCTTATGACAAGACCTTTGAGTTTCCTTGGGTACCAACATATTTGACATCTTGACCGTGGAGTTGACCCATTGTAGCAAAACTGCAATTTGACTTTGACTTTAAATTAATAAAAAAAATAAATATTTCTATTCACTTCTGAACGTTTGGTGCTATATGGCGTTCAAATTTTGTCCAAATGTTTTTCTTGGACAAGATGCCACAATTTTGACCTTTGAGTTTGACCTACTTTTGAAAAACTTAAATCTTTGCCATAATTTTCAGCAGTGGTGTTAGGGCATTCATATTTCACAGGTGTGTTTCTTCAACTTTCTTGGAACAATTAAAACCTTTCTTTTGTTTTCATTTCTTTTAACAATTGATCTGACTTGACTTTGGACTTTGACATTCATATTTCAGAAACTTTATCTTTCGGCATGGGCTGCCATACTGGAGGATTGGTGGTTCAAAAAAACCAAAAAGTGAAGGGGTAGGGTGGGTAATTGTCCAACTAACATAAAAATCTTACTTCGGTTTGTTCTTTTACACAATTTACTGAACCATGTAGAGTATTTGACGGAATTTGAACTTGAATTCTAAATTTAAAAAAAAAAAAGAACTTGCGTGATCTTGTTTTTACAATCACAAAATAAGAAAACAATAAGCCCATGTTTTAATAATTAAATATAGATGACCATCCTACCAAGAGGAGCTGAATTGACTGAGAGGGGTATATTGACAACAAAGGGTTATTATGCGGGGGATCAAACCTTTTGTGGGGGAAGGCATTATGCGCTTTGACACGATTAAAATTTCATGAACACTTTCTTCAAATATTTACCAATCATGTTGTCAATCTCGGGTAAGAAAAAGAAGTAACAAACCAGAATTAAGAACAATGGTCATTTTATGTATCATTTCAGATTGCGATTAGATAATATGGGTGTTTACAATAGCACGTCCATGGACAAAACATGCATATACCGCTGCCCATGTGATTCATACTACAGATATTGTATGATGTAGAAATTTAGTGTACTTTTTAGCTCGGAATTTCGCAATTAGCAATTTAAAACAACAATTTAAGGGTACTTGAATGACTCAGTTTATAATTCTGGGTCTCCTAGACTCTTGTCCTCCTCTGTACCGAGGAAACTCGGAATCATGGTGACACTAGCTATTGTTCTCTATGCCGCCTCTTTGTTAAATTACTATCGATCTTCGCTTTTTAGTAGATATATAATTTGCAAAAATTCTATTTAAGTAGATGGCCCGGTATCTCCTCTGAAAGAATCAGTGTTTAACCAGGTGGAGAGTTCACATGAAGAACCTGTCACAAATCAAGCAAGAGAAAGTGGTCACACAGGGATGTATTCAATTTGAATTTCAATTAAAATGCTCTTGTCTATTGTCATATTGATATTGTGTTTATCGCATTCAGCGAGCTACAATGATTTCCGATGTGTCAAAAACACGGCTCCTAATTGTTTTTTCTTTCAGTGTTGATCGATGATTGTATACCTAAGGATGAGCCATTCCTTCCCCTTTCACTCATACCAGAATTCTCTATACCTAAAGAAAAAGACACCCAGTGTGTTTTATATTGTTTATTAACACTGTTCAATAATCTGATTGAAATATTTTATTGTCATTATTAGAAAAATGTCTCGTTATTTATTGAGAAATAGAAACTTAAATCAATTCTTCAATAAACATGTTTTCTTGTAATTTATGATTTTATTAACATATTCTTATTATGATATATTTTTGGTTTGAAAAATCTCTGATAATCGTTTAATTTATGTACGGTTAAAGAGCAAGGGCTATTCAACTAGGATATGTTGGCTAAATAAAAAATGAATATAAAAATTTCAGTTTTGCAAATTACATATATTAGTTTAGCATTCCTCGGCCTCATTAATAACATAAAGACAAATAGGCAGTTTACGTTAAAAAATTAATTAATAATAAAAATAATACTAACATATTGAAAGCTATTTATGGACAATGTTTCTGAATACCATTGCTTTCAAAACCATTTTGTATGTCATTCGAACACAAACTGCAAAATAAAAATAGAATTATATATGTGAAAATGTTTAATCGTAATTCCCGTGAATTATATAGAAAGATTATACAAGTATCCTGTCAAGTTAAGTTTTCTAAAAGTAAATGCCTTGCAACAATCTTGCTAGGCGGGTCGATCGTTACTACATATATTAACAATAATAATTTAAAAAAAAAAACAATTCTAAAATATGAAAGTTGGCCAAGGTTAAAGTTTTTTCCTAAGTATGAAAATATCCAAGGTCAAAGTCAAAAGATCAATGTAATTGGTATCCAATGAAAGGTCTTGCCACAAAAAATAAATATGTGAAGTATGGAAGCCCTATCCCTAACCCTGCAAAAGTTATGGCCATGGTAAATTTTTTTTTAAAAATAGGTCAAACTCCAAGGTCAACTTCAAAGGCCTTGCTATGAAATGAAAGGTCTTGTCACAAGGATTAAATATATAAAGTATGAAAGCACTTGCCATAACCCTTTAAAAGTTATGGTCAAGGTTTGCTTTTTAAAAGTAGGTCAAATTCCAAGGTCAAAGATTTTGATATCCAATGAAGGGTAATATCACATTATGTGAAGTATGAGATCACTAACCCTTAGCATTCAAGTTATGGCCAAGGTTAAAGTTTTTTCATAAATACGAAAATCTCCAAGGACAAGGTTAAAAGGTCAAGGATGTTGGTATCCAATGAAAGGTCTTGCCACAAAGAATACATATGTAAAGTATGGAAGCCTAGTGTTAACCGTTCAGAAGTTATGGCCAAGGTTAAAAATTTGAAAGAGTAGGTCAATCTCCAAGGTCAAGGTCAAAGGGTAAAAGATCTTGCTATCAAATGAAAGGTCTTGTCCTAAGAATTAAATATGTAATTATGAAAGCACTAGCGCTAACTAAAAGTTATGGTCTAGGTCTGCTTTTTAAAGGTAGATCAAACTCCAAGGTCAAGGACAAAGGGTCAAAGTTCTTTGTATCCAATGAAGGGTTTTCTCACAAGGATTACATTTGTAAAGTTTGAAAGCCCTATCCCTTACTTACAAAAGTTATGGCCAAGGTTTAAGTTTTTTCATAAGTACGGAAATCTCCTAGGTCAAGGTTATTGGTATTAAATGAAAGGTCTATCTACATAGAATACTTATATAAAGTACAAGTGTCCTGGTATCAACTGTTCAAAAGATGTGGCCAAAGTAAAAGTTTGTAATTTTTGTGTAAAAGTGGGTCAAACTCCAAGGTCAAAAGTTCACATTTGGTGGTTTTTAAAGAAAGGTTTTGTCACGAGGAATACGCATGTAAAATATGAAAGCCATAGCTCCACTAAATCAAAAGTTATGAGCAAGGTTAAAGTTTTTGCCGACAAACAGATAGACAGACAGAGAGACGGACAGACGGACGGACACGATAAAAACTATATACCCCTGAAACTTTGTTTACGGGGGCATAAAACAACAATAAAGAAGATGTGCTTGTGAAGTACTGATGACCTTGTTTAGCTTATGGGTTGGAGTTTCTGAATTGGAAGTCAAAGGTGAAATTTTTAGTGCCCAAAGGAAGGTCTTGTCACAAGGTATACATCTGTGAAATATGAAGGCCTTATTCCTAACTTCGAAATATGACCAAGGTTAAAGTTAAAAATAAAGTCTCAAACTCTAAGACCAATGTCAAAAATATTTATTCTCTTTGAAAGGCCTTGTCACAATGAATACACATGTGAGTATGAAAGCCCTAGTACCTATAGTTCAAGAGTTATGGCCAAGGTCAAGGTTTTTAATTTATTTGTAAAGAACGGTCAAACTCAAAGATTAAGGTTATGAGTTCAAATTTGGTGGTACCCAAAGAAAGACTTTTTCACAAGAAATACACCTGTGAAGTGTAAAATTCATAGCCCCGCCCGCTCTAATTTTATGAGCAAGGATAAAAGTTTTTGCAGACAAACAAACTGACGGACGGACAGGACAAAAACTATATAGCCCCAAATCTTCGATTACAAGGGCCTAAAAATATGAATCTTTTAAAACATAGTTGGAGCAATACAACATGAATGATATAACTCAGTTGTTAATTTTAATCAAGTCAACAAATACTAGCTCCTACGAAGAAACTCTTATTTTCGTATCAAATACAACTGATTGCCCATGTAATCGAAGATCCAGAGGTGTTTAGTTTTTTTTTCCTGTCCTGTCTGTCTGTTTGTCTGCAGAAACCCTAACCTTGCCCATTACTTTTGAGTGGGTGCGGCTATGGCTCTCATATTTGACAGGTGTATTTCTTTCACGAAGTTTGATCTCTTAACCTTTGAGTTAAACAGTCTTCATGCAAAATTACCAAACTTTAACCTTGGCAATTGCTGTCAAACAGTTGGTGCTAGGGCTTTCTTAAAAACTTTACATGCATGTGTTACAATATGACAAAAACTTTCAGTGGATATCAATATGTTTCACCTTTTGACTTTGACCTTAGAGTTTAACCCCACATTTTAAAAACTTAAACATAGACCACAGCTTTTGAACAGTTAGAACTAGGGCTTTCATATTTTCACTGGTTTATTTCTGAGAACAAGACCTTCCTTTGGATACCAACAATTTTGACCTTTGGATCTCTACACTGGAATCTGACTTTTTGAGTCGAGAAAGTTTAACCTCCTATAAGCTCCAGTACGGGGGCATCGGTGTTTCACAAACACTTCTTGTTTTTTCCCCCTAAAATAAAACAAAAAACAAGATTTACACTGACACTGGGAATTTTCACCATGAAATAAATGTAAATACATTCTATGTTTTATTCCAGTTGGATGTCAGATTTTGTTTTCTTAACTTACATTGAATTCTTTAGAACATTTCAGAACAACAACATGACTTGTATAATCTCGAAGAAGGAATCGATCCAAGAGGCTGCAAATGGACAACTCGCCACATCCAGCAACACAGCAATATCAACTCCATTACAAATATGCAATGAATTTGTGAAAGATTATGATAAATAAACCTTAAACTAGGGGGTACACGTATATCAACCAAATACAGTACTAGTATTTAAATTTTCAACTGTTTTTCTATGTTGGTTTGTTTAACGTCCCTTCCATTTTTTTTCACTCATATTGAAACACGACAAATTGTCCATGGGCTGCAAAGACCTTACAGCCTTTAAGGAGTAAGGGGGATCCATTACGTGCCAGCACCTACTGCGACACAGACCTTGTTTTATATAACTCTTATAAGACTGGACTCCACGTCTTGCAGTAAGATTCGAACACACTGCGTAAGGATCAACCACTTTGACCCCATACGTCAGAAAGATGACATTTATGAATTTCAATGATTTAAAAATATATTATGTCACGTCGATATTTTTTGAAGGTCATCGAAATAAGATTGATCGTTATGTAAACTGATCGTTTTCAACTTTTGTAAATTTATGTCATGGAAAACTCAACAAACTAGACAGCGATTCTCTAAGTAACTGCAGTTTTTCATTTGGTGATTCTAAGATTCTAACAATAAAAAAATATGCATGTTTCATGCAAACCTAAGTTGACTTTTAGCTGCTTATGTCTCTGTGTGTTGTTGATTTTTCCTTTTCCCTCATTTCTGAAGAAAAGATTTATAATTTGTAATCTGACAAGCTAAATCAATGACCCTGTAATATGATATCATTTTTTTTTATGGATTTAAGAATTTTTCCCATTAAAATCGTATTAAAGATTAAAAGCCTAATGTTTTTACTCTTTATTTTTCTTTCGAAGAAATAATTTTGATGTGTCTGATCGCGCAGATTATATTGAACAAATTTAATTTTCTCTGGGTGTATATTCAGACCAGGGCATGTTTACTTTAAGAATTGTCATGTCACTTGACAGATCATCTGACTCATCATATAAATATATTAAATTTTACGCAAAACCCTGAAAAGAATGCTAAAAAGCCATTTAAAAAAAGTAATTTGATGTTCAGTTGTCCAGTGAATTTTGCGATGGGCTATTTTGGAATGTTTGATTAACATAAATGCTTGTAAACGTAAAAAGAGTGGACGCTTAAGAGTTTCATTATGATCTGTCCTAAACAAAACAACGAAAAACAAACTGTAAAACTTGACAAAGCCTTTATTATCTGTAAGGCTTTCTCACAAAGAGAGAGAAAACAGACTACTTGATTGAATGTCATTTTAAAAGCCCTCATCCCTGGCAGGGGCTGTACAAATATTAATAAACATCACCACAAAAGGCGTGTAAAGATCTGCAGAGAAGCGGTGTGGTCATAATTATGGCTGTTTGTCCACTCTTCTTTCAAGTCGAAGAAACCAACCAGATCGATTCTCTTATACCAAAGTATTTTTTAACTAGGGGGTGCTAATGCCTCCGGAAACACAGTCCCACAATGAATCGTCTGAAGAGTTTGCACAGACTTTCTGTGTACATACGCACATGTTCTTCAAATAATCATCCTTTTTTGACCAAAGAATTTTCCCTTTATCCGAGCATTTTTGCTCTTTTTATCATGCACGAATAATTGACCCTTTGCATATCCAGTTTCCGGACCGGAAGACTTGTTACCTTCCAGGTTTGTAAAAATGAACAATATATCCTATTTTCAACATAACCTGATTTGCCATTTCATTAAGAAATACAACAATTATTCTCTCTTTCTGTTCTTTTTTATCATGGGAATTTTGCCATCCTTCTCGTGACAAAAAAGTCTTGCAATAAAATATCCCATTGAACATAGGTTTTCAACTCTTGGGATTTTCTGTTTTGTTTGTTTGTCTTTTCTTCTTTAATTTTATGGCGTTTGTTTGTTAGTTTTTGTTTTATTTTAAAAATCTTACATACGACACTGCAAGTACGGATAGAAATCAG
>NW_026928568.1:0-34603 GCF_032062105.1 Saccostrea cuccullata
TAACAAATTTGTTTAAAAATAAACTATAGTCATAAACATTTTTCTTTTCCCGTTTTTTTTAAAAAGTTGCAGAAGAATGAATTTTCAATGAAATTTTCTTTCAGATAACATTTTCCACAGGCATCGCCCACAAAGATCTTGCAATATGTGATTTGTTATTGAATTTTGTACAAAATATAAAAAAAAATAACATGGGTGATGGCTGTGGACACTGTTTTTTAAAGGAAAATCACCCTTGAAATGTCCCATTTTGCTCCTCTTTCTGTTGAAAATAGAGAAATGCTTCACTTAAATGACGTCATATTTGCACCTTCATGCCATATTCTTTCCTGGTTTATCACAGTCAATTATGTAACAAATATCTAAGCCAGTTTCAAAACTTGTTGATGTCATTACATTTTTAGGGCACAATAAAGCTAAAACCATACCTTCTTCTTTCTCTATATATAATAAGATTAACTTGAAAGATAAAGTTTGAAGAATTATTTTGGGATAAAACACGTTACTTTGAAATATTTTTATGAGCATTTTAATTAGAAAATGCTTGATTTTCAGAACCTGAGTATCGGAATACCTTATTCAATACAAGTTATTGAGATTAACTTGTTTTACATATCAACGGATACTTGCATCCAACTCACAATTAATCAATGTTGTTCATATTGCATATTTGAAATTATCCATATACTGTTAACGTATTACATTTGGTGGTGTATTGTTTTTAGCGCTTTTGGTGGAAAGATACTTCTGCTAATTCAAGTACATCGCTAAATGTTTTGAACATTGATATATGAAAAAGAACATCAAGAAATACGCTAATCAAATCTACGCCAACTTGTTTTAAAATCATTTTCCGCTAAATATCGTACACGCTAAATATAATACATTTACAGTAATTATAGAAGCATATTCAGAATTTCATTAATTATTTTAGATACTTCCTTTTGGCTTTTATACTTGACCTTCTGTGAAAATGTTACTCCGTTTTAAAGGTCTCATTCGAAAGACCCCGAGGAAAAAGGAATTCTATAATTTTGTTATGAATGCGGGAATATCTGAATATAAGAAAAAAGTTTTAAATTTTATTCATAATATTAAGTTGCAGTATTTTTGTGGTCCGAATTTCAACCCCAAACTACAGGTATATTTAAATGTACAATATAGAACATACAAAGTACATGTGCACAGAGCCTGACGCCGTGAAGTATATTTTATAATTAGACTATAATTATTTTACGGAATAGTGAACATTCGGACTATTGGACTTTCCGACTATTGATCTGACCCACGTATACTGTGTATGAATTTAATATTACTAAAATTACACCTCTTAATCAACCATGAATTCGCCACCGGAAAGAGTCTTGAAATGTCATAAAAATATTAACATTCGACCCTTCCTGGAACAAATTTCTGCCGCTGTTTAAACAGTTACAAATTCGATGATACTGAATTTATTCTAAAGTAAAATGGCACAGAAAAAGGGCTAATGTTGAGTATTACTTAAGTTACTTGTTAGCCTTTATAATCCTCCTGATAATAGATATTGTAATTGGTCCTTTAATATCTTACATGGATGTCTAAAAGTATTCATGCATTCTTTTCTTTTTATGGACATTTAAAACGCTTGTATGCGACAAGGGGTTTGATACAATTTTTGAAGTTGTATTGGCAGTTAGAGAATACGACATTGTGACAATGTTTCGGTTTCAGAAGGAACAAGGAAGCATTTTTAAAACTAGGAAGTATTGAATTTTAGACTCTGAATTAAAGACAAAAAATGACATTGAATACATGGTCTAACTTCTACTCTTAAGCGAAATCAACATGACATTAAAAGTACGTGCATTTTACCTTGGACATTTGTCCGTTTTATTGATGCTGATTTATTCTGGGAAATCATCCTCCTAAGGGACATTTAGATGGGTTCCACAAGGCTGGGATGGTTTACCGCTGTACTGTCCGAATGAGTGCAAAAACGCTGTAATGGCCGGATGTTGTGCATGTTATTCTAAAAAGTATTCTTGATAACAACTACAATTTTTCTCACCTGAACATTTCAAACGATGGATATTTCGAAGGTAACATGTTTGAAAGAAATATAAATTTGGAGTATTCATACAGGAACATACAAGCCTTTCCAATGAATTTCTGTGAATTTCCAGGTATAACAAGGATCAATTTATCTCACAATCTTATTCTGACACTACCGAATTTGAGCTGCCCTCTACTAATTTAACGCGTCTGGATTTGTCTTGGAATTCATTAACAGTTTTAAAAAACTTTTCAATTACTGGAAATAGGAATCTTAGATTTGTTGACTTCTCTCATAACGCTATCAGTTATATTGAGACGGGAGTTGTAGCATTCATGACTTTCCATTTTTTGAATTTGAGTGGAAACTTTCTTTTATCTGTCGACATCACAGACAAGGCCATTTTGTGAATTGCGTTTATCAAATAATAGTTTGAGAAAGGGTACAAATAAATTTAAATGGAATATGAACCTGGGAGAAACTTATGGCCCAGGTCTGGTAGATTTCTCAAACAATCAATTCGAAGAAATCCCAGATGTAAAAAAATTGGGATTTTCGAATCTCTTTGCTTTGGGAAAACTTTATGACTTTGGGTTTGATTTTATATTAAACCCTCTGATATGCGATTGTAGATCGCAAAACCTGTTATGCATTTCAAGTCATTTATTGAGATTATGAAAAGAGACTACTTCAACATAACTTGTGAGACACCAGATACTTTCCTGAGGAATAACGATACCAAGTGTTATAGAGAATGGAATACCAGACTTGATTTGTAATCATACTTCAGAGCCTGTATGTCACCCCGGATGTTCATGTATTGAAAAACCAAGAATAAAGAGTTTAGCAGAGCAAGAAATGATATTGACACTTCAAATAAATTGTACAGGAGCTGGACTAAACGCTTCCTAATATCCTTCCCAAGAGTGAAGAAATTGAATTCTATATGAAAGGCAATCCAATTCAGAAAATAACAGAGAGACATTATCTTAAACTTGTGTCTATTCTTGATTTAGCATTCATACCTAGTTTTGAAATGGAAGCCTTGAAAAACCTTATTCATCTGCGTGTGTTCTCTATTCCTAGATCCCAACAACTGCATGGACTTCCTCGGGAATTTTCATTTTTAGATCCATGAGTATTTCTTCAGCGGGGGAAATTTCGTTATAAATTGCACCTGCTCACATCTATGGATGTATGACTGGATTCGTACAAAACAAGCCGAAAACTGTACGTCATATTCCTTTTATTGTATAAAGGAAGGCATTGAAAATCGAATGACATCTTATCTTTCTCATCTTGACTGCAGAAAACATGGCCAAGAAAGTAAATACCTTCTTTTATCGGTTTCTTTAGCATTTGTTATTGCATTTATCCTCATAATTTTTGTTCACTTTTTAAAGTTTGAATTGAGGGTCATTCTAAGATCCAGACGAATATTGAGGACGTCTCAGAAAACGCCGGACCGAAGATTGTGTGGTTTACATTTCATATGACGAAAAAATCGAAGATTTAAACTTGTGGCTCATTACAAGACTCTAAAACTTGTTCTTAACAGGAAATGAATTAAGTGCATTCATCCCGTCACGTGACTTACTTCCGGGTTGTGTAAGATCGGAAGAGACGGCATGGCAGATATCAGTCTCTAGGTACTATCTTGTACTCCTGTCTGACAACTACTTCGATGAAGACTCTTTGCAGACACAGAATGATTGGAAGTGTATCTGGAAAAATTACTTTTCTGACCCCAGAAAGGAATTAGTGGTCATAAACTACGATCTGATGAATGCAACAGGTGTTCGTTGTAAGACCTTAAGGGCAATCATGCGTTTTGGCAATGTAGTGGATTTCGCTTCAGGAGAAAGACAATTTTTTCCAAGATATTGGAAAAGTTTTCAATTGATAATTGCCAGATATTTTAGTTTCAATTGTTTTCTAGGTTATAAAACGTTTTCGAGTAATCGCACTTACAAAATCGGTAAGAAAAATACAATAATTACTAGAGCCAAGCTCGTTGCAAAGCAACAAGTAGGTCTTCCGTCCTGTTTGACCGGAAGTAACTTTCTTTAAAAAAAAAAAGAGTAGTGAAGTCCAAAAGTGGTTACATCCTCCAAATCTATGTTAATTATTGCAAAATTAAGCTATTTTTGGCAACTTCCAGTTTGACCGGAATTGCCGTCGACGGACGGAAAATTAAGATTACGATTTTAGCTTCCAGTGACATATGATATCCAAAAGCCTGTCAAGAACAGCAAAAATATGCAATTTTGGACTACTTCCGGTTTGACCGGAATGACGTCGACGGACGTTTTTTGTTGACATTAATAGATTGAGCTTGACATTTTGAAGAACTTTGCTTCTTAGACGTATTACAAATTCTCAATACCTTTTGAGATATTATGGAAAAACTTTCGGCCCTTCTCCACCCTTACATGTAATTATAGGGGCCAACCCTTTTTTCGAGATATCATTTGAAAGATCATGTAATTCTACACATCTTTTGTTTGATATGTTTTATCAAATATTTTTGTAAAAAAAGTTAACAAATAAAATGTGTTATAAATTTTTAATTTTATGATAGCACTATTTTCGGACCATAGCGAGCGTCGGCGCTTCGTACTTCCGGTAGTCATGATATACTTAGTACACTTCTCCAGAGGTTCCTTTAGCATCACTGAAAATTTCATACTTCTGTGTTAAGTTCTTTTCGAAAAAACTGTCGGACAAAGTGACCCTTTAAAAATCACTCAATCGCAGAAAACTCCCAACCGGAAGTGACGTCATAAAAATAAAAACATATCTAGAATTGTTGATTTTCTATCAGACCTGAAAGTTTCATACAAATTGATCGAGATGTTTTCGAAAAATTGTGCGTACAAAATCGTTAAGAAAAAAATAATAACTAGAGCTGAGCTCGTTGCTAAGCAACGAGTAGGTCTTCCGTCGGAGCTGCGGACGGGAGAAATCACATTGGGTCAAGGTCATGCCACGTTCTAATGTTAAAGCAATCTTTTAAGGGTAGATGTCATCTTATTTATATATGTTTTACAATTTAAAAAGATGGTAAAAGAATGTTTGCGACCTTGATCTTGTTAAAATGACCTTACGTCACACCATGACACACGCTGGTGATAAGCAAAGCCATTTGTGTGCTACCGTATTGACGAATTCTTAAGCTATGCTTTTTTCGATAGGCCTTGTCACAGCTAATACGTGTATACATATGTAAATCTAGGTATGAAAGCGTTATCCTTTCTTTATCAAAAGTCATTGTCAGTTTTAAGCAATGTTTAAAGCCGGTTAAACTTCAAGGTCTAAATTCATTATATGCTAGTTTTTGAAATGATTTTATCACAGGTTACATACAGTTGATTTTTGTTTAATAAGAATACCTATCTCTTCTTATTCAAAAGTTATGATAAAGATTAAAATTTTGAAAAGTAAGTCAAGCCGCAAGGTCACGTTGTCAAAATCAGAGTATCGGTATTTCAAAAAAATGTTGTTACAGGTAAAACACAGTGGTAAAATAAGACCCTTAATCGATCTCTTTTCTCTCAAAAGGTATGACTATGGTTAATGTTTTTGAAAAGAGGGTCAAACTTCAAGGTCAAAGGGTAAAAAATCATAGTGAATTTTCAAAGGCGTTGACACAGGTATTACATGTACATGTATATAAAATGAAAGCTTTCAATGTTATGGTCAATTTAAAGAAATGTTATTTTTTAAGTAGGTCAAGCTCCAAGATCAAAGTCACGGGGTTAAAAATCACAGTATATTTGAAAATCACATGTCACAAATAATGCACATGTGAAATTGAAAGTCCTATTTCAACTCATTCAATAGTTAATATCCAGTTTAAAGTTCTCATGACAGATGGGCACTCTAGACTAGCTGACAAATAAGGTTTAATGTGCCCTTAAATAAAAATAAATACCGCGTTATTTGAAAATGATAAATTGAGAAATACGAAGAATAAAATACTAGAAAATATTAGAAAAAATTGCACTGAAGCTATATTCAATATATGAGTGTTTTTCAGCTGCTTGAATCTAAAAATATTATTTACCGTGTGTCTCTTACACATTCTTAATTTTTTCTACAGTTAAACATTCCTTACAACCATTTTTAATAGTCCTTCTGAGCCTGAACTTGAGATAATATGGATGGCACTCTAGCTCTCTGGCACTCTAGCTCTCTGGACCCCGTGGGGATCCGGGTTAGAATAGGTCCTCAGTACCCCCTTGCTTGTCGTTAAAGGAGACTAAATGGGCCGGTCCTTCGGATGAGACCGTATAAACCGAGGCCCCGTGTCACAGCAGGTGTGGCACGATAAAGATCCCTCCCTGCTCAAAGGCCCTGAGTGCCGAGCATAGGCCTAAATTTGCAGCCCTTCACCGGCAATGGTGACGTCTCCATATAAGTGAAATATTCTGGAGCGGGACGTAAAACAGTATACAATCAATCAATCAATCTAGCTCTCTGGTGATCCATCTCATTTTTTAGAACAGCTAGCAAGCTTCAGATCTGCAGCATGACAATTCTCAAATAGTTAATTTTACAAATTCATTTAAAATGTAGCAGAATTGAATTTCATGACAAAAATTATTTCTAATGCTTATTTTTAACATATGCTAAAATTATCAAGTTAAGTTAAGACAGTGAAAAGGAATTTGAGACTCAGTATTTATCTAAGGAATTAGTGTCAATCCTCAACCTAAAAAGCATTCGACTTCTATGATAATTGCGTATGTGTGATGAAACTGCCGTGAACTATCCCGAACGTGAACATAAGATGTACTGGACATTCAGTCATCAAGAAAATATAGTTTTACTGTGGACTATTCCGAGTTACCAAAACGTTTGTATGTATGTCCATGTGTGAGCGTTTCAACCTGTCTTTGTTTTATGTGACTTGACTTGATTTTACAAACTTTAACGTTTTATTGCTTGACTTTCGTTTTATAAATCACTTGTGTTACTGTCACCAATTATATTCTATTAACTTTGTTTAATTGTGGGAAATGCAATGCAAAAATCAGGAAATCAAATGCAGCGAAAACTGATACCCCCCCCCAAAAAAAAAAAAAAAAAAAAAAACTAGTACATGTACACACTTCGATGCTCGATTGTACACTCTAGAAATTAAAAAGTTTATGAAAAAAAAAGTTTAGTGAGCCGACCTTTTCTTAGATTTATTTGACAACCTGCGAATTAAAAACAATATCGCGTATGACTTTTGGTTAATATTATAATAGGTTATGGAGTAATCATGGATTTCAACACCAGCCCTGACCTACCATTCTCGACTCTAAAGGAAAGCATTGTATCATTTCAGTGGGGTTACGCATCGCAATGAGAGGAAATAAAATAATCTAATCGCTTTTAGACCAATAAACACGAAAGAAAGGCTTGGAATATTTGTATGAAATTACAGGAAGAAATTTTGCATTTGTTAGAAGAATTTTAAATTATTCTCTTTTTTTCTCGTATTCTTAAAGCTCATGTTGTGTGTTCTTCTGTGTAAAACAGTATGTAGTTTAGTTAATATCATGTACATGCACATAAAATCGTGTCATTGTGATATTCAAGATTTTTATTTGAGGAAATAAAAGAAATTTATGAGCATATCATTCGGAAAAATACAATGATAAGTTATTTAGAAAATTATGCAAAACTCAAAGTTACTTAATTTTATTTTCGATTTTCATGAGAATTAAAAACGTCACTTCCACTTACAATTTACTGTGTGCATTTGTCATGTTTATTTGTAATTGCTAATTTGAACAACATTATTTTTCTGAAATAAATTAAGCAACAATTAGAATAACTTGATATAGGCCCATATACGTATAACGATTGCAATTACTTCAAAGTCGAGAGGGAGACGACGGCTCCTAAAAAATGTGTACCTTTCCAATTATATAGAATCATCCGTTCAAATTAAAAACAATTAAGTTGCAGTGGTGATATCCCGATTCTTTAAATAACGAAACTATAATGGACATCACAAGGGTAGAATTCAACATTAGTTTATGTACATGTGCAATTACAATAACTTTCAAAATTACTATCGACCAGAGAAACCATGTATACTTGAGCATACAGGTATACGCAGCGCTTTTAATTCATTCTTCAAAGAATAGAATCAGACATTTTATCTTTAAATACTCGTACATGTTCAAGAAAAACTTTATATTTGTGTCCAGAAATATTCTACGATTTATGCAAATAACAAATTCTTGATTTTAAACTGATTAAATCGATGACCAGCTTCAATTTCGATAACTTTCTGGGACTTGCGTAAAAATCAAAGAGCGGTAATGTTGACATCCGAAATGTATATAGGTCAATGCATGTATGATCAATAAACAGGTTGCACAACTGCTAACAAAGCAGTCAAGGTCCGATGAAAATTCACGATGCATGAGAAAAATAACAGTGAATTATTTTAAGCTTGATTATTTTTTTTTATATAAATAATGCAACATTGAGTATCATTCGAATGAGAGATGACAAGTATTTCCTCTATCTCCAGTCTTGTAATTCAAACTTAATACAAGGAAAAAGCTGTCTCTGAATAATCTGTATGACATCCAGATAGAGAACACGTTAAAAACTTTTTATTTACATCCACTGAATATTTTCTTCTTTATTTCTTAATAAAGCCCATTGCATAAACTACATTAGGCATATCACCTGTACAGATTTCTTGATCAGTGGCCGTTCCATCAATGAAACGTACAAAGATGTTCGCATTATTAACACAATAATTAATATTTTTAATCCTATTTAAAATGATAATTTAAACAGATATAAATATAAACAATAAAGTGTCTTTCTTTGTTTGTTGTTACTAAAATGAACGGTCGCAGCTATTGCTTACGCGGGTTATGTATTTTTTCTGCAACAGCTGCTTTCGTTCATTCCATTTTATTGTTTAAATTTCATCAAAGTTTAACATTCAGTTTAGTTAAGTACATTATTCTTATCTAGTTTATTTCAGTTCCGCTGAAGACGGAAGCCTTAATAATCCTAATCTTAGGAAACGGAAGACCTTAATTTCCAGAATGTGTCTTAAGGGTGACAAGGTATCTGTATACCGTTAGGGTGCGGTGCCCAACTGGATATAAAGTGGAAATACTTTGTTACTCTGATTTACCTGTAGGTATAAAGTGACCAAAGTAAGCTTAAGAAAGCTAAGTGTATAGTTATGATCATGATAAGCAATGTGCCTCTTTCAAATTTGCGAATTTCATGGCCTTATGCGATAGTTAGGTATCCGTCTTCCGTCCGTCTGTCTATCAATTCGTTTCTCTGTGAACAGTTTATTTTTTCAAACGCCTCCTACAATTTTGGTCCAATTTCAATATTACGTGGTACATAAGTAGACTAAACAAAGATACATAAACAATTGCTTTGTTTTTGTTTCAATAAACGGTATTTCCATCTAACTAAAAATAGAAAATTCTGTAATTTTTTTAAACGTTAATTCTCGTACAGTTCTTATTTTGTCTTTATTCAATATAACTTGGCACACAAATAGCCTATTTACAACTAGATGCAGAATTTCATTATTGCTGTCTGTTGCAAAGTTTCAGATATAAGTGCTACTTTTTCAAATCTTCATGGCAATGAGTTTTGATACCAATATAACAAAGATCCGTGTTCGGGGATGGGTCACCGTTTTCGGGGGGGGGGGGGCGTTCCAAGGTCACATTTACTCGGTTTAATGTGAAACATTTGAAACCTCTGCAAATTCCGAGATCCGCACATGCCTATGATGGACCTAAATGTGAAAACCCTATTTCGTTTGGGTTGGAGGGGGGGGGGTAGGCTGAAGATCCACTCTTGCAATGATATCATTGCATAGGCGTCGGAAGCAAATTGAAAGGGGAGGGACTAAAGAACGAAAAAATGTACAATGTAAGCCCTAATTTTCAATGCTTATATTATGTTAATCTTTGAAGAAGACCCCCCCCCCCGGTTCCGACGCCTATATGCATTGTCTGACTGTAAAGAGGTATTAATTAGTTCCTATTAGTTTACAAGTTTCCGGATAAACAAGGATCAACTGTAATATCTATTCAATATTCATGTTCATGTTATATTTATAAACAATGTATAATTACATTTAATAATATAATTATACCATGCACATAAAATATTCATACACATGTTATATTTTACAGTCTATGGCTACAAGAAGCTATACTATGCATATACTTTCTACAACAAAGCAACGCGCAGACTGTATATCGACTCTGCATGCAGTTCAATTGTCTCATTCAATGTATTTATGACAGATTAACTTTATTACATTTATTTTGCCTTAAAGATAACCTATATCGTAGCTGGAAAAGATGAATACATGATTTGTGTGTGTGTGTGTGTGAGGGTGTGTGTGAGGGTGTGTGTGTGTGTGTGTGTGTGGGTGTGTGGGTGTGTGTGTGAGGGTGAGGGTGTGTGTGTGTGTGTGAGGGTGTGTGTGAGGGTGTGTGTGTGTGTGTGTGTTTGTGTTAATTGATTGATAGATTGCAAATTAAATTTGCTTACTTAAAATCAGAAAAATTGTTAAAAAGACCTTTCGATTATGCCAACAAGATCCAATATCGCAAAAACATGCAATTTTCTTTTCTATACATATGCATTTAACCAAGGAATTTTTAAGTATTTTTTAAATAATGTTTTATTTTTTTTTAATTTATGTTTTAAAACTAAAAATACATATTCTTGCAAACAATTTCTTACAGAACCTTTAATTTTTTGTTTAGATTTTCAATCATTTAAACCTTTTTGGTCTTCCGTGTAGTTTTAGCTTCTATGAAGCGTACCAGAGTAGGCCTCGATGTTTGTGTTCTGTACAGGTTATATTTATATCGGGATCGACATTTCGGTTTGTTTATATGCACCAAAATTGCCGCGAATCGGACGACTTGCCATAGATCATGATTGATTCAACTCCAGTGCATCTAGCAGGTAACTTTTCCATGTAATAATAATCTTATTTTCCTTGAACAAACATGTTCCTGAAATCAACATATGAAAACAATTATAAAAATTGTTAAGAAGGATTGGGAAAATGTTTACCTCGAACACGTGTAGTCTAAAGAGTTATCCGCCTTTGCCCAGTGCTTTGACCAAAATTAATCGTGACAATAAGGTATGTCATTCGTGAAATTTGTTAAATCAAGGATTTTTTGGGAAGTTTATTTTGGATAAGTAATCATATAGTGTAACTCGAAATCGCAGAGAAAATAAGGAATCAATGTGCATCAATTCTGCTGATGTATCATCATGTATGGTACATTTTTATGTTGACCTTTTTACACTTAAAATTTTATCTCTTTGGTTAACATGGCTAATTACTTTAACCTTTATTATATTTTATTAAATGTGACCATGGCAATAAATGTAATCTTATTTTAGGTAAAATAGTTTGAATGATATTGAATAAATTAAAAACAATGTTTAAAAGTTCTCTGGGAAATGAACTTTTAGTTGGTCACGTGATCAAATCCTGTGAAGCCTGAAGGGTTTTTCAGTAGATTTGATCACATGACCAACTAAAAGTTCATTTCCCGGTGACCTTTTTAACATTGCTGTTTAATACTTATACAAGTTGCTGTCCTTTAAAAAAGGACTGCAATACGTGGACCATATGCATGTTTTTTCTCTAACTGAAATTAATCAGTTAAGAGAATTTCTAGGTGTAGGGAATATTCATGTAGGTTTGTTCACTTTTTCTACAATGATCTGCCTACTTATAACTGGTTGTAGCCTCAGAGCAAAATTTTGAAATTTTATCTCTGATTAGCGACCTTTAGTTTTGTCAGTTTAAAAAATCGGGTTATTCTGCTATGTGTAACTCATACTGACTTGGACTGTTCTGGATTAATACGGAAAAAATTTATCATGAAAAATAGAGATCTGATGGTTTACTAGAAGCACAGCTCTGTAGTACGCAGATTTTTAGATTTATTTGTTGGAGCCCCCCCCCCAAACACACACACATTAAAAGCTGTTGCTACAGACCTTTATCAAACGATATTTTGTTTGCTGAAACACTAAA
This sequence comes from Saccostrea cuccullata, assembly GCF_032062105.1. Classification (NCBI taxonomy): domain Eukaryota; kingdom Metazoa; phylum Mollusca; class Bivalvia; order Ostreida; family Ostreidae; genus Saccostrea; species Saccostrea cuccullata. Next base: position 12,105 of record NW_026928568.1, read on the forward strand.
TTATTTTGCAAGCCTTGATGCACGAAACTTATGCCGGCGAAAACTTGCTCTATCTTTTAAAAGCTAGTCTATCTCTATTCGTTGAATGACGTTTTTCATTCAGATTTTTAAGTTACTGTATAACTTCTTAAGGTACCCATTTTACAAATGGGTAAAAAATGGGTCATCAGGGGCTACAACTCATTTAAGGAAGATAACTCTTGATGAAAACTAAACTCTAAGGAAAATCAAAGAAATTGGTATCTATAAGAAGTTTATTCCATAATAATGACACAAAAATTACTTTTATATTGTAATCTTTATGTAATCTTTATATAGAATTAAAGAATAATAAATAACAAAACATAGTAAGAGTGTTATTTAAAAGAAAAAAAATTAACAGGTGACAAAATGGTCATTTTGTAAATATAAAAATATAAAATATGTTCATAATGTCATTTGCAACATGCTTTTACCATGTAGACTTGCTCAAGTCTCTATGTTTTTATTGGTTATTTTTTATAAATAGTTTTAAAAATTCTGTGTTCTTATTTGTATTGCTGTCTTCTGCTCTCTGTCATAGTAAAATATATCAAACATAGATGTTTGACATTATCAAAAAGTATGAAAGAGAGCACTAAAACAGAAGAGTCTTCAGTGCTCCAAGTTGCGACTAAAACGGTCGCATTTGCGACCGAAAAGTTGGTTTTGCGACTAGAAATTAAAACTAAGTCGCATTTTTGCGACTGAGAAAATTTTGGCTGGCAACGTCCATCTTTTTAGCTCACCTGAGCCGAAGGCTCAAGTACTTTTCTGATCACATTTTGTCCGTCGTCCGTCTGTCCGTCTGTCTGTCTGTCTGTCTGTCCGTCCGTCTGTAAACTTTTCACATTTTCGACTTCTTCTCAAGAACCACTGGGCCAATTTTGACCAAACTTGGTACAAAGCATCCTTGGGTAAAGGGGATTTTAAATTGTAAAAATTAAGGGACATATCCCCTCGCAAGGGGAGATAATGAAGAAAAGACAAAAATAGGGTTGGGTCATTAAAAAATCTTCTTCTCAAGAACCACTGGGCCAGTAAAGCTGAAACTTATGTGGAAGCATCCTTGGGTAGTGTAGATTCAAAATTGTTCAAATCATGACCCCCAGGGTAGGGCGGGGCCACAATGGGGAATAAAAGTTTTACATATAAATATAAAGGAAAAATCTTTGAAAATCTTCTTCTCAAGAACCACTGGGCCAGAAAAGCTGAAACTTATGTGGAAGCATCCTGGTATAGTGTAGATTCTAAATTGTTCACAACATGTCCCCTGGGGGTAGGGTGGGGCTACAATGGGGAATCAAAGTTTTACATTGAAATATAAAGGAAAAATCTTTGAAAATCTTCTTCTCAAGAACCACTGGGCCAGAAAAGCTGAAACTTATGTGGAAGCATCTTAGGATAGTGTAGATTCTAAAATGTGCAAATTATGACCCACGGGGGTTGGGCGGGGCCACAATAGGGAATCCAAGTTTTACATAGAAATATACAGAATAAATCTTTGAAAATCTCCTTCTCAAGAACCACTGAGCCAGTAAAGCTGAAATTTATGTGGAAGCATCCTGGTATAGTGTAGATTCTAAATTGTTCACATCATGACCCCCGGGGGTAGGGGGGGCCACAATGGGAAATCAATGTTTTACATAGAAATATATAGGAAAAATCTTTGAAAATCTTTTTCTCAAGAACCACTGAGCCAGAAAAGCTGAATATTATGTAGAAACATCCTGGAGTAGTGCAGATCCTAAATTGTTCAAATCATGACCCCCGGGGTAGGGTGGGGTCACAATAGGGAATCAAAGTTTTACATAGAAATATATAAGAAAAAACTTCAAAATCTTCTTCTCAAGAACCACTGGGCCAGAAAAGCTGAAACTTATGTGGAAGCATCCTTGGGTAGAGTAGATACTAAATTGTTGAAATCATAACTACCGGGGGTTGGGCGGGGCCACAATAGGGAACCAAAGCTTTACATAAAATTTATCGGAAAAAACTTTAAAAATCTTCTTCTCGAGAACCATTGGGCCAGAAAAACTGAAACTTATGTGGAAGCATACTGGGATAGTGTAGAATTCAAATTGTTTAAATTATGATCATTGGGGTAGGGTGGGGTCACAATATGTATTACAAGGGGGAAATCTGGTAAAGAACGGAATGGCCAAAGCTTCTCAGGTGAGCGATGTGGCCCATGGGCCTCTTGTTATGATAGCATTACATTTATGTTTTCAAGATTCTCTATCAACACAACGTTTGAAGATAAATACTTTAACACACTTGACAAAGCGCTGTATGGAATTAGATCACTTAATGTTATGACAGCATGCTGTAATAGTTAAGTTAGATAGAACCAGAAATGTATATACATGTACATAATGTTTCTGAGAGAATGGCATCCAAACATCGTAAACTTTCTTGAGTTTCTCTGAATTTGTAATTAGAGCATTTGGTCAATGGCTTGCATATCACAATTAAGTGTTTTGGCGGCACTGATAAGGACTGAGTTTAGGTTTAGATAGTCACGTAGTAGTAAGTAAACATGTAGGCCTAAACATGATAAAACAATTGGCAAAGTCCTGTCTTAACAATTGTCAAAGTTTTATTATATTTTGATGAAACTCTTCTGTGTACATGTTCTTCTGTGTACATGTTCTATACAAAGGGTGGTTGTATTAAAAAAAAATATCCTTCAACTATCAAAAGATTTCTAGTCACAGTAATTAATAATCTTTGATTTAAATAAAAACATTACACATGTGGAAGTTAGTTCATTGTTTTAATAGTGTTATTTTTATGTTTTAATCATGGCGAGTGAAAATATTTTTTATTGCGACTCAGAATTTCTGAAATGGCAACCAAAAAAAAAATTTAGGTCGCCATTTAGCGACCTAAAAGTAAGTGCGACTTGGAGCACTGATAGGGATGCTTCACAAATCCAGACAAATTGAATGGGGAAACAAAGCGTCCAGATAAATGAGGCTCCACTGTACAGATTTAAAAGCCTTTTAGTGACCAGGAATTTGAGTAATGGCGAAAACGATCTCCATTCCAGGAAGAGAATCAGAGATTTAAATGAAAATCAATTTCTATGAATAGAAAGACTTTGCAGTAGGCATAACTTTTTAGTTCACCTGAGCTGAAGGCTCAAGTGAGTTTTTCTGATCAAAATTTGTCCGTCGTCGTCGTTGTTGTTGTCGTTGTAAACTTTTCACATTTTCATCTTCTTCTCAAGAACCACTGGGCCAATTTCAACCAAACTTGCCACAAATTGTCCCTGTGTAAGGGGATTCAAGTGTGTTCAAATGAAGGGCCATGCCCTTTTCCATGGGAAGATAACCATGAATTAGAGAAAAATTAATGGCATTTCAAAAAATCTTCTTCTCAAGAACCACTGTGCCAGGAAAGATGAAACTCATATGGAATCATCCTCAGGTAGTGTAGATTCAAGTTTGTTCAAGTCATGACCCCAGGGGGTAGGGCGGGGCCAAAATGGCTTATCAAAGTTTTACATAGGAATATATAGGAAAAATCTTTAAAAATCTTCTTCTCAAGAACCACTGGGCCAGGAAAGATGAAACTAATGTGGAATCATCCACAGGTAGTGTAGATTCAAGTTTGTTAAAGTCATGACCCCTGGGGAAAGGGTGGGGCCAAAATGGCCGACCAAAGTTTTACATAGGAATATATAGGGAAACCTTTTTAAATCTTCTTTTCAAGTATTTCAAAGCCATGATTAGTAATATTTATATGGAATCATCTTCAGGTAATGTAGATTCTAGTTTGATGAAATTATGATCCCCTGGGGAGGGGGGTAAATTTCTACCCCCCCCAACTTTAGTTAACTTTCAGTTCTGATCTGATATGTGTTTTTTTTCCTAGCTGATGTGCTCAGGTGAGCGCTGTGGCCCCTGGGCCTCTTGTTTATTCTGGATTCATAGCCAAGTTTTTATTTGTCTCAACTTGCCGTATTAGCATGATTAAAGAAAATTTTGTTTTCTGTGTCTCTGACTCTGTGATACCTTGACCTACTGTATAATCTTCCTTGTCAAAAAGAATGCTTCCCAATTTTAGCAAAAAGTCTTCTTGATATTTTCAAAATATTTTTTAAATCAATGCATGAACTGACCTTTGTTGGTTTTCTCCCTCTTCAAAAACACTTATATCTTATATCTTGACCTACTGTATAATCTTCCTTGTCAAAAGTATACATGTACTTTTCAATCATTCTACTGAAAATCAAAATCTGCATTGATGTGAAAATCAGGTAAATAAAGTCAAAATCAGGTAAATACACTTTGGGGTAAACAATTTTTTGGAGCTCTGTAAGATATATTGAAATTTGGTGGCATGATTGCAAATCTTCTTCTCAAGAACCATTGGGTCAGGAAATATGAAACTAAAGTGGAAGCATCAAATAGTGTAGATTTAAATTTGTTCAAATCATGACCCTTGGGGGTAGGACAGGGCTACAATAGTCAATGTAAAGTTTTATGCGGGAATATATAGAAAAAACTCTTTAAAAATCTTTTTTATGAACAACACACTGCCATAATTAGTCAAAATTTTATGGAATCATCCCAAGGTAGTGTAGATTTAACTTCAAATCATGACCCCTAGGGGTAGGGTGGGGCAACAATGGGGTATCACAGTTTTAAATAGGATTATATAGGACAAATCTTCTTCTCAAGAACAAGTTAAACAACAAAGCATAATGATTATGGGTTGATGAAGGGTTGAAACTCTATTGGAAATATTAGAGGTAAATTAATTCTAAAGAATCTGAAGGACTGAAGCTCTATAGTAATCACATGATCCATCTACATAAATGATTTTGATTATTTTCCTTATATAATATTTAGATACTAAGAACCTTTAAATGGAAATAATAGAGTTTTACCATATTCTGTTTTTGGTAATGTTGTTGAACTCCCAGACTTTATAATACAGACTCCATGTTTTAATTGTAGGAAAGAAGCGGGCATTGGGGGATTCTGACGCTATGGAAGAAAATCAACAGAAGGAAATAGTGGAGGTAAATTAATTCAAAAGATTCTGAAGGGTTGAAGCTCTATAGATAGTTTTCAATTGACCTAAATTTAACGAGAGTTACTTCCCATTGGCTGCCATACTGGAGGTCCTTTTGCTTATATTCTTTCATTGTTCAACCAATTCTAAATTTTTATATTGTCGATTTTGAATTAGGAATGAATATTTTTCTGAAGAAAAAATAAATTTTTAAATGCCTCATTTATTTAAAAAAAATTATTTGATAAAGATTTTCCAATAAATATTTCTGCTTTATTTTCTTAAACTTGGTAAGGCCAAAATAAAAATTACTTTTGTTTCCCCTAACGCGACCCATCTAATGAAATCGCGCGGACTGAAAAGATTTTTCAAATAAGATGATTTAAAAATTGTTTTTATTGTCAACCAAGTTTTATAAAATACAATTCTATCAAAATCAGATTTTAAGAGAATGGCAAACATTGTTCTACCGTGATTTTCAAGTATTTGTTGGAAATAAAATGGCGAGAATTAGTTCTTCATAAAACAACGGCGACGCCTCAATCTTGTGCCTTTAGTTAACAAGAATTCTTCACTCTTGAAACAATTTGAAAATAAAATTTACAATGACTAATTTAGAGAGTTTCGGTGTCTTGGCGTCTCCATGTGAATAAATAAATTTTCGAAAGGGAGGGTAAACAAGGAACAAACAATTCTGTCTGTTGAATTCAGATGAGGGTACCACCTATTGAACACAACATTCAATTTCACTTCATTTTATTCAATTTGAGTTTTGATCTAATTACCAATTCATCTATGTTCCTGTGTTTACTAAATGCCATTATGGAATCATAGGATACAATCAATGTAAATATGTCTCAATATTCGGTTTGTTTCATTTAAATATTGTTGTTTACATACTCTTTCCAAAAGTTTTGAAATCATTTCAATTCAGCTTCCTTCGACGTCCGGTGTATTTTTCTTTAATTAGGCCCTTGAAGATTGGCTGTTTCTTTGCTTATAACCCCTTCGAAATTTGTTGGGACTACATTTGAACACTTCCCCATATGCATTGCTCCAAATTTAGACGTACTACGCTCTTTTTTTTTGCCATTAAGCAGTGGGGGATCTTTTTTCAGCCAGCATCTTTTGCGACACTGGACACTTATGGTCCCTTAATTTTGAGGGACCGTTTTCAACCTTCCTCATTGGTATTTTAACCCGCGACTTAAAATTAGCCATTTACGTCTTAACTCCAAAGCAAAATGCTCTTGAATCACTGCAAATCTCACAGCCCTCAAAAAGGTACATTGATTGTATATAAGCACTGGAGGCTGATTAAAGGTTTGAAAAAATATACTCTGATGTCCAGTCTTTGTGTAGTTGAGAATCTTGTCTCTTTTATTGACTTATATAAAAGTACTATGGCGTGAGATATTTCACAGGTTCAACTAAATTACAGTTGTGAATTAATCATGAATTTTGCTTTTAAAAGGCATATGCATGATACTAGTACTTAGCATTTTGTTCACAAATTAATTTGTTTTGTACATTTCTTGTTTATAAATGTAACTTTCCATTAAATTTTACAATGAATTTCAAAGCTGCTATCAGAAAATAAAATTGTTTGCCTACCTACCGGCCCAATTTGGGAGAATTTAGGGTCGGGTTAGGGGAAACAAAGATTTTTTTAATTCCGGCCTAAGACAAAGAGGAAAACTCACTGAGTCAATATGGCGATTAACGGGAGGTAACTTTTGCTAAATTTAAGCCCATGGAAAACTATCTATAGGAAATGTTGGAGGTAAATTGATTCTAAAAATTCTGAAGGGTTGAAGCTCTAATCAGTAAGTAATCACATGATCCATCTATATAAATGATCTTGATACTTTTCCTTAGCCTTCAGATTTCATATAAAAAATCTGGTTAAATAGACAATCAAAAGTAACATAAACTGGTATTAATTGTAACGGGACTGTTACAGATATTCCACAAACGCTCTTAAAAACCCCATTAGTGCTTTTTTTCCTGAAGACTTTTCATATGCTCAGGAGGAGGATTTATAAAAAAATTAAATAAAAGCTACAATGAATCAACTATAATTATGTCGTATACAATATTGCATGCACGTATGTGCAAATATTGTGCAATGGGGGCATGCATATGAAAGATTATCATGGCATGTTCTTACCATGTCTAGATATGCAGAGGATCAATACTGTAAATCTGGAAATTTTTGTGTTGATTTTATTTTGTTAATCTGGATCAAATTACTGTTGATTAATTTTTAGGTTTCAAAATTTTGTGAATGACCACTACGTGTGTGCTTGAGATCTTGCCATTGTGACCATGTCATCTTGTCTATATATTACTAATATACCCTTATATTATGAGTTTCAATGCATTTCATCCAAAAATTTAAAAGGTACGGCTATATCTATTATTTTGGTCATTTCATGTGTTGCACCTGTGCACACTTTCAAGCACATGCATGCAAAAAGACGTTCGTTCCACAAATCTACATAACATGCCTTCTGACCCTAAAAAGGTTTTACCTGAATCGAAGGTGTTTACGGTAACAGTTATGAAAATTAATAAATACACTATCATCCATGTACCTTAATACACTCGCACATTCAATTATTTTAGAACACAAACTTTTCTGATGTTAGTTATCATTAAGTAGATAACTAATTGATAAGATTAGATATTTGATTTATTTTAAGCACTGATGATAAAAGTTCTTACTGGAATAAACAGTCATTAATTTTGAATGAAAGACTTATTTGAGAAGAAGAATTCTGCCTTGCTGTATGTTCTAGGCAAGAGTGAGTGATTTAGGGTATTTGGCACCATTAAGCAAGAGCATCTTATACCAAACAAGTAGAACCACTCAAACCCTCTTCACTCTATAAGATATCACATAATCATATATCTCCAAGCATCACAGAAACTTTTGACTTTTCACACTCTTAAATTAACCAATTGCAATCAAGCATTCAAGACTGTGAATATAAATGAGATACTTTATGAATGAACACAGTAAAACCAGAGGACTGTAATTCACCATGACGTAAAGATGCAAATAAGATGAAGATAATGTAATGATTATTAGTAGATTTGGACTTTAAAAATTCAAACATATATGACATTTATTAGAATAATTTATTCCCCCTGTGACAGTAACAGTATTTAAATATTTCAAATAACAAGAGGCTCAGAATTTAATAAGATATTTTAGTTTTACATCTTGGGAACTTGGAATCTTTCAAGTGAACCATTAACTAGGTGAATGTGACCTATTTATTGAGTTGCACACTTTCATCAATATTTCTATTGCAGGATAATAGAAGGCTAAACATTGGATGCTTTTATTAGTTTACTCATTTAGGTCTTGCATTGTAATCCAAATAGTAGGTAGGGTGTCCTACTTTTGGAATTGTATAACTATGCCTGAGTATATTTAAAAAAGAAATAAAGGGCTTAACACTTTTTCTGTTGATGCATCTGGGTATTTCAAATTGCGTTCGGTTAGGATAACCTACTTTTTGAACTTATTAATAATTGATCATGTTGATTTACCTATATATATATATATAATATTTAGAAACTAAGAACCTTAAAATAGAAACAATAGGGTTTTACCTTATTCAGAAGACCAATTCTAGGCCATATGGCCTCTTGTTAAACAAGTACTTTGATATTGCATTTTGATCAACTTTACAGGGGGAAAAGACAACTTTTTCAACCATTATTTGGAATGATGCTGAAAAAAATATTCCTTTTAACAGTCAATCAAAGGATTTAGAAAGACACATCGATACCCATCAATGTAACATCTGCAGGAAAAATTTCAAACAGGCATTCAAACAGTCAGGTAACTTACAGGCACACATGAGGACACATACAGGTGATAAACCTTACAAATGTGATGTTTGTGGAAAGGCTTTTAGCCATTCAAGTGACTTAAAGAAACACATGAGGACACATACAGGTGATAAACCTTATAAATGTGATGTTTGTGGAAATGCATTCAAACAGTCAGGTCCCTTTTACAGAGACACATAAGGACACATTCAGGTGATAAACCTTATAAATGTAATGTTTGTGGAGATGCATTCAAACAGTCAGGTTCCTTACAGAGACACATGAGGACACATACAGGTGATAAACCTTATAAATGTGAAGTATGCGGAAAGGCATTCAAACAGTCAAAAGACTTAAAGAAACACACGAGGACACACACAGGTGACAAATCGTTTACATGTCCTGTGTGTGAAAGACATGTAAGAGATCAAATAACTTACAGACACACATGAGGGTACACAGCACTGAAGGTGATCTGAGTGGAAAGACATTTCAGCAGTCCAGATATTTTCAGAGACACAAAATAATACATACTGGTGAAAAACCTTATAAATGTGATGTGTGTGGAAAAACATTTAACCATTCAGGTAATTTTCAGAGACATAAGGGGTCACATAAAGATCGAACAGCCTTTATATGTGATGTATGTGGGAAAACATTAAATCGATCAGATTACTTGCAGACACACATAGGACACATACTGGTGAAAAACCTTTTAAATGTGATGTATGTGGGAAGGCTTTTATTGACTGTCGTTATTTAAAACAACACATGATGGTACATACAGATGACAAACCTTATAAATGTGACTTATGTGGGAAGGCATTCAAAAGAAAATTTAACTTTAAGTCACACATTAGGATACATACAGATGACAAACCTTATAAATGTGATATTATGTGGAAAGGCTTTTAACCTTTCAAGTGACTTAAAGAAACACATGAGGACACACACAGGTGATAACCCTTATAAATGTGATGTTTGTGGAAATGCATTTAATCGCTCAAGTCACTTACAGAGACACATGAGGATACACACCGGTGATAAACCTTATATATGTGAAGTATGTGGAATGGCATTCAAACAGTCAGGTGACTTAAAAAAAAACCCTGAGGACATATACAGGTGAAAAAACTTTTAAGTGCGATGTATGTAGAAAGGCTTTTACTGACTGCCGTTATTTAAAGCAACACATGATGATACAGAAAAAATACAGGTGGTAAGCCTTATAAATGTGACTTATGTGGGAAGACATTCAACCGAAAATTTACCTTAAAGTCACACATGAGGATACACACAGGTGAAAAACCATATAAATGTGATGTTTGTAGAAAGGCTTTCAGCCAGTCAAGTGACTTAAACGAACACATGAGGACACATACAGGTGAAAAACCATATACATGTGATGTATGTGGAAAGGCATTCAAATGCTCAAGTCACTTACAGAGACACATGAGGATACACACAGGTGAAAACCCTTATAAATGTGAAGTATGCGGAAAGGCATTCAAACAGTCAGGTGGCTTAAAGAAACACAGGAGGACACATACAGGTTACAAACCTTATGCACATCCTGTGTGTAGACAGCCATGTGACCAATAAAGTAACATACAGTCACACATGAGGATACTCGGCAGTGAAGGTGATCTGTGTGGAAAGGCATGCAACATTTTGTAACATACAAAATCACATAAAAACACATCCAGATGATCATGTTGATAAACCTCATAAATGTGATGCGTGTGGAAAATCTTTTTAGGTAGATTAAAAAAGCACACCCAGATTCATACATGTACGGGTGATAAACTTCATAAATGTGATTTTTTAGAAAAAGGCATATATGCGATTAGTAGTCTTACAAAAACACTTAATCCCTTAAAGAGTCACATGAAGGAACACACAGGTGAAAAACCTTTTAAATGCAATGTACATGGAAAGACTTTTACCCGATTAGATAACTTACAGAAACACAAATGAATTCATTCTGTTCGAAAACTTGATTAATGCGATGATTGTGGGAAAGCCTTCAATAATCAGGGGCTTTCAGACACACTTAAAACTTAGGATGCATACTGGTGAAAAGCCTTTTAAGTGTGAATGTGTATTTTGGGAAGGAATTCTCCGATTTCGGTTATTTAACGAGACACATGAGGACACATACAGATGATAATCCCTATAGATGTAGGGTTTGAGAGAAGCGTCAGACAAGTTAGAGACACTTGCAGGTACACACAGGGAAAAGAACTTTACAAATGTAAAGTATGCGGAAGGGCTTTCAAAAAGATTATATATATACATGTAACTTAAAGAAACACGGGAAGACTCGTATAGATGATGAATTATACAATTGTAGAGTGTGTGTGGAAATGTATTTAACTTTTTTTCTGACAGAGACAAATTCAGACGCATATAAGAGATAATTAAAATAAAATGGGAATTATAAAGGCATACAGTAAACAAATTGCCTACAGAAATGGAAATGTTTTAATTTTAATACTATGATTAAGGAGTAAAAATTTTGTAAGAGTTTTTGAATGAACTTAAAATAAATATGTATAGAGTTTTCAGTATGTAGACAAAGATAGATTCTTTCAAAGATAGATTTATCTGTAAGCATATAGCCACATTTTATATCAATGTCGAAATGTTTTAAAAACTGTTAAGTGCACTGACAAACAGCATTCAATATTATTGTGATATTTTAAAGTATGGTGGTAAATATGCATGATCAACTTTAAAGTACACAAGCAAACAACGTTTCGCATTGAAAATACCAAAATACATACTAGTAATTTTATTTTATGTCTCAGACATTTTGAAACTGTAACATTGTTATGCATATATAAGCCCACCTAAGCCGGAGGCTCAAGTGAGCTTTTCTGATCACATTTTGTACGCCGTCTGTCTGTCCGTCTGTCTGTTAGCTTTTCACATTTTCGACTTCTTTCAAGACCCACGGGACCATTTTCAACCAAACTTGCCACAAACTGTCCTTGGGTGAAGGGGATTCAAATTTGCTAAATTGAAGGGCAACACCCTTTGCCAAGGGGATATAAATGAAAATTAGTGGAAAATTAATGGCATCTTTTAAAACTTTCCTCAAAAACCACTTGTTCAGGAAAGATGAAACTTATAAGGAAACATCCTCAGGTAGTGTTGATTCAAATTTGTTTAAATAATGATCTCTGGATTTAGGAAGGGGGAACAATGGCCGATCAAAATTTAACATGGAAGTAGCTAGTAAATTCATTAAAATGTTCTCAAGATTGATCATCCACCGGTCACGGTAGCCTAGTGGTAAAGCGTTTGCTTCGTGATCGGGAGGCCCGGGTTCGATTCTCGTTCGCGGCACCGCGTCATACCTAAGACGTAAACAAAGGTAGTGATGTTCTTCTCCAAGCGCTTGGCACTAGAAGTGAAAGTCACGTGTCTTTTGGATATGAACTTAAAAACGTAGGTCCCGTGTCACGGTAGGCGCTGACACGATAAAACTCCACTGCTCAATGGCCCTGAGTGCCGAGTATAGGTCTAAATTTGAAGCCCATCACCGGCATACGGTGACGTCTCCATATGAGTGAAAAATTCTCAAGAGGGACGTTAAACAATATATAATCAATGAATCAATCAAGATTGATAATATATATATATATATAGAGGAATCCTCAGTAAGTGTACATTCAGGTTTGTTCAAATCATGACCCCTGGATAGATGGAGCGGCGCAACAACGGTCAAGGGAATATTTCAAGGACAGCAAAGGTATGATTAATATTTAGTTGGGAAGGGGGGTGGGGGGTCGGTGAGCAGCAATGTTACTTCAAGTTTAAGAAGCAATAAAGCCGCAGGAATTCAAATAAATATGCAAGTATCCTTAGTTTGTGTAGATTCAAGTTTAATTAAATCATCCCTCTCCATTTAAGAATGATTGGGACCACTTTTGTGAAGTTTCCAATAATAAACATATTTCTGCTTTTTTCCTAGCCACAATGCTCAGGTAAGCGATGTGGCCCAAGGGCCTCTTGTTTTACATTGATTTCTGACCAAGTGAATCAGAATCAAAATATTTAAAATTTGTGTTTTGTTTATGCTGATCTTCTTTTATGGGTAAATTTAATTTTACAGTCATATTTTTTATTTAGTTTGATGTTCTGTTTTTTAATTGAGCTTTTACAAATAAAACTGTAGAAGAGAGATATTGTTAGCTTAGCTGATCTGTTATTTAGTGAAGTTCCTAACATTAGTCAGTTCGTCTGTCTGTCCGTCCTCCTCTCTATATATGTTCACTTCTACACTGTTATATAGCCCAAGTCTAGCATAAAATATGAAGATAACGAACAATTTTCAAGCTCAATATCAATGTAAGCAATACAAACTGAGAGCAGGGCAAATATCAAAACATCAGAGTTTGGATCAGGCGCCATGGAAGAGATAGCATCCCCTGCATAATGACAATGAAAAGGAAATCTGTTCGGGTAATCTCTATGAAGCAAAATACATTGTATCGTGATTAAAACTCCAGGCTATGTAAGGGCTGGAGGAGTACATATTACAGGAGATTGAATTAATATGGCGATCAAATATAACCGTTATTTCTTTAACAATTTGTGTTAAACTTTAAATGAGCTTTTCTGAACAGATTTTATCTGTTTGTTACTGCCTGTAGATTAGTCTGTCTGCGTGTAATTCAATTTTGTGCCATTGAAGAGCCACGCCCTGTTGTTTAGAGGGATTATAATAAAAATCTGCTTGATTAAATCTGATAAAATCCGTGATAAGTATCAAAGCATCCTCAGGTATTGAAGATTCAAGTTTGTTCACATCAGGATCATAATGATGAGGGTGGTGTTGGGCTTAAATAGGAAACCGATATCTTTGCATGGTAGTATTAAAGCGAAGTTCAACGTATTATGGTAAAAACAGCAAAGCCATGGTTAGTCATATAATAGGTTAGGACGATCTCCAAATAATGAGGGGAAAAGGGGAAATTTCCGTAAATTGCTATAAATACACAGATAAACAAGGTACTAGTCCTTCTGATCAATCAGATCTCTGTATTACTAGTATCCATCGGGTAAGTTGTAATAAATGGGAGAGCATTTACCAACAGCTTCTGTTCAATGTGTGCGTGAATTTTGATTTTCGCCTGTGACGACAAAATAAAATGCATATTTTAATTTTTTGACCCTCTTTGCATTTTATTGCGTTTTGAGGGCCACAGTTTTCAACAAACTTTATTAGTAAAATACGTGTGTAATGTAAATATCCCCGTATAAAAGTCTTGTAGAGTTCCATTTAGTTGATGTCTTTTACAATATGGATCCTTTCTAATTTTTCACAACTATATATATTACTATATATATTAGTACTAGTTTAATTGATATTGCAGCAAATACCGTCTTGTCAAATGACTAAAATACCCTAGCCTGTCTGAGTATTAGAAGTATTCAGGATAAATGAAAGAAAGTGAGAAAAATAATCAAGACGGCGGTCAAAAGTCGGCGTCTTCGATTATGTCTTCAGAGCTAATATTGTCTATGACACCACTCTTATCTTAAAATTATGTTTATTTCTTGATTAATTCATTTACAACTACAAGTGCAATGTCCACATCAAACACAATACGTAATAACAACAGTACGGCGCAAATAAATAAATACAGTATAAACAGGTACAATACATATAAATTATTTACAAAACATTTAGCTCATACAAGCAAATAATTAAAATAGAATTTCACAATCATTTCAAGCACGTAATCTTTATAACAGAACAAAAATAAAATACAAAATAATGCTTCCATGATAGGATTGGGGAAAATGGATTATCAGGAGAAAGGAGAGAGATCGATAGGATGTGGAGGGGAAGGGAAGGGAGGCCATGAAAAAGATGGCTGATTGAAAGTTGGAGCGGTGAAATGAAATGGGATAAGAACAACATGGGAGGGTACATGTAGAATGGGCATAATTGAGTGGGACGGGATATAGCAGAGGAAAAAAGGATAAAATGGACGTGAACGGGGGAATGGGAAGGGGGAGGGAAGAGAGGGAGGAAGGGGAAAAAAACAGCCGCTATAAGAGAAGTGAGTTGGGCAGGGAGGGGGGGGGCAGATGTGGGAAGCAAGGAGATTAGTTGTATAAGGGAAATGAGGAATGGAGAGTGAAAGATTGATTGGAAGGGATAGGAACGGGCATAAAATGGGTCAAAGATGGAAAGAAGTAGAGTAAATGAGATAATTAAAGGGAATATGTTTTTTTTCGTAATGTTTTTTGTGGGAGGGGTAGGGGGAATACCCCCTTTAAAAACAGTTGATGCGGACCTGGCATGGTTTGTTAAAGAAACCTTTATCTAAGTCTCGCTAGGTGAAACATCTTGATACCATTAAATTTTAAAACGAAAGACATACATAGAGTCCATACTTAAAAAGGGGTCACCGTCAGGTTTTTTTTTTTTTTTTTGCAAGGGTGTTCCAATATTACTTTTCGTTGTTTTTATATACGATACACTTAATAAATCTATCCCCTCCCTTCTAGATCCCGCACTCTACTCTATCAAAGGATGACCCTTAGGAAGAGGTGTGTGGGAGTTTTACAGGCGTCCGTATTAACGAATCAATTGACTGTATAATATTCATTCAACACACATTTATACAATACAACGTAATAATTATAGCCACTCTATGCAGCATGTAATACTAATTAAAGATTCAAAGATCGATGCCTTTATATACTTTACAGGAGTTTTTACACCTATGCAAAGTGTAAAATGTCAACTACGCTGCGCAGTTTGTCTACCGTGTTAATATAATATATACAAAAAAAATATTTTTGATATATCAATCAACTTTATCATATTTATTTTGCCTTGAAGATTATCTTTAAGTTGAAAAGTTGAAGAGTTTGAAGGAAAGTACAGTACAGTGTATAATTTTTTTTATTTGCTAGTTCATTGATTGTAATGATTGGTTGATTCAACTTGATTGCAATAATCATAATCTTTTTAAAGACCTTACAACCAAAACCAAAATTCGAATTTAACACAGATAACACTTTAATTAATTAATATAATATTATTTTCTTTCTACTTTGCCAATGAATACCGGTATGAAATTATTTTTGTTTAAATGTTGTACAATGTAGGAATCTTTTTTTTATTATTATTATTGAAGGTATATATTTTGCACACAATATCTTACAAAACTAGTGTTTTATTTATTATTTTTTGATACATGTACCTTTATTTATTTCATTTTTTAAAATCAAATGTACATAGATAGACCGATGGGGTCCCTGTTTCATGCGGTGCATCGATTCATTCAATAGGACCCAAAAGGAAATTAAAAGCAAAACAAAAGGACTAGAAATAAAGAGAATAAGTGGATATTGAATGAACACTTTCATATTTATTAAAAATAAAACTATTTAATTTGGAGGGAAAGTGTGTGTCCACCACCCCACCCTACCGGATGCCTAGAATAAGTCATCAAATTAAACTTATATTTTCATTAGATATCATATAGTAAGATAGGGTAGAATAGAGGGAGAAATATAACAATACTTTGTTATTTTCAGCTAAAATTAAACAAAGCAGAGCTCACAAGATGCTTCAATAAAAGGAGTATAATTATTTCTCAAAGAAAAGTTGAAACAATATAATATGTATTTTGCCAACATTTATGTTAACATAAAATAATTTCCTTTTGAATTATTTAGGGTTCTTTTGAGTAAATCGACGCATTCTGGTAAACATGTACATTTATATCGGGATCGACATTCCATTTTGTTTACATTCCAAAACTACACACACCTTTGCCCCCCCCCCTTGCACAGACTGAACAAGGTATATATCCTAGGTTTCCTTTAGAATCTTCCGATACCTGTTTTAACAAATCACAGAATTGGAAATTTTTGGGTTTTTTTTCTTTCTTTGTCAAATGCAAAATGTACCGATGTACTGAAAAATCAGGTATGCTAGATTGCAGGTGTTGGCAGTTTTATCAATAAGCTACAAGAGCACTGGAAATTAATGTAAATATATAGTTTGTGCATAGCTTTGTTTATACATGAACGTACTGTATATTTACATAAACTTCCAGTGTCCATAGCGGTACTACATTTTGGCAGGGCAAAACTATAACGTTTGGCGAAGTTTTTATTGACAAATAATTAAGTGACGTATATTAAACAATCACTTTTGATCATATAATTATTTCACCAAACTATATCATTTTGCCCTGCAAAAGAGCACTACGGCAGTTACCATGAAACGGTCTCTATTCGGTCTATTGTGTGATTTGGTATTATACATGTATTACATGACTTCTAGGGCAGCATACCAGAATATTTGCCCCAAGATGACTGGAAAGCCTTGGGCAAATATTCTATGCTGCCCTCGAAGCCATAAAAAATAAGTATGATAACTAAATGTAATGGGAATATGGTACATCAGCCCAAAAGCAGAGGGCGAAATAATTCTCATGGGCTTTCCTGTCAACGAGGGGCAAATTTTATGGTATTGGTGCCCCAGAATTAAGTCATGTAATGTATGGTATATAACATTTTAAATAATGAATCCAAGTAAATTATCGAACATATTAATTGAACACTATGTACACATGTACTTTCAACTTGAGTAAATCCGAAATATCTGTCCTGTTTCATGACAAAATGTTTTCAGTATGCTGAAATATCAGTATTTTCTCCTCAATTAAATTATCTACCGGGGGTGATTCCTCTGTATTCAATTGAACAAATTGCAGACATTGTCAGGACATTTTGATTTTAATTTTCGCAGAATTGTTTACATTTGCTTAGCAAATCCCTCTGTGAATTTCGAATCCCAAGTTAAACACAGGGACAGGTTGATAAATATCAATTAATTTCAAACACCTAATAAGAGTTTTTATTTCACTTGATTGGTAGGGGTTATCACCAGATAAACTTTAGGGTGGTGCTTATTACCTCAAGCTTCAAAGATGATATTCTACACATTGCTGGATCATTTACATGTAAATGTCAAACAATCGTCATCTACATAAAAATCATGAAATATGTTTCTAGATAAAGATTAAATTAAAGAAGCCATTTTGTTTTTTTTTATCTTTACAGGTGATTGGGACTGCTTTAGCATCAACATCACACATTAGAAGCAATAAAGAAAAGTTGAACAACTATATGGACAGAATGACAGAAAAAAGAATGATGAGAAGAACAATAGGCATATGAAGACACAAACTGGTGACAGAATTATGCATATTATATTTGTCAGCGGAAAATCAGAAAAAAAATCAGAATTAAAGGTACATTTATGGAGGCACAAAAGTGATCAACAAAGGCTTTATAATTAAGCACATGACTCTTTAGAAGATCCAAGGTCACTTAGAATTGAAAAAAAAACTTTCAAAGAATAATGAAACTTGCAATTGAGTCAGATCACATGGAGAGTCCAAATAACACTACTCTGGAAAAGGCCTTACACCAATGTGATGTTTGTGGGAAGATTTTTAAAAAATCAAGATCTTTACAGTTACACAGGAGGGTGCATGCAAGTGAAAAATCTCATAAATGTGACACATGTGGAAAAGCATTCAGTGAAATACTGCATTTGAAGGGACATATGAAGACAAAGTTAAGAGTCCTGTAACCAAAGTTAATTGTGATAAGTGTGGAAAGTCCTTTGGAAACCCAAAATATTTACAGAAGCACATGAAGAGACAGATATGCGAGGAGATTTTGAAAAAACGTAAATGTAAAAATCCATTTGTTGATATATGCAGGATGGTCAATTACCAAAGTGGGCAGACTGATAAACCAGTAAGAATTTCTATTTAAAGAAGATCCTCTCTGTGCGAAGTATGTGGAAAGATGGCCGCCTGTCTGGAAAGACACATGAGCATACACACAACAGAGAAACTGTACACATGTAATGTGTGTAAGAAAGCCTGCAGTGTAAAATCCACATTGCCTGCAAATACAGGGGCCCATATATGTAAGAAACCCTATAATTGTGAAGTGTGTAGGAAAATATTCAACCTTCCAGGACAGAAAAAGACAAATAAAGGACCTTTTCTGTGTAGTTTGTGTGGAAAGTCATACACACACTCACATAACTTACACAACCACAAAAGGACACATACTGGTGAAAGACCATATAAATGTGATGTGTGTGGTAAATCTTTTACAATATTGTCTATCTTAAAGGTACACAACTATGTAATACTTATTCCAGTTAATGTTCTAAGTTAAATACACATTCATTGTATGTTTATAAATTGCTGTAGTTCTCATTTTTTCGATTCAATTCATTTCCACATTTATAAACCGGTATTCATATGTTGTTTTTTTTTCCTTTTCTATCTTTACTCATGTATCTTTCTTTCCCCTATGTTCTATTTAAATTTGTGTCTGTATACAACTTATTGGTCATATATAAACCTGTTACTATATGTGTATTAATTAACCTTGTACCTTTGGAGAGGGCTCATATAGGCTATGCCTGCTGCCCAATCCAATTATGTATTTTACATAATAAAATATGTTCAAATCAAATCAAAGGTACACAAGCGGACACATACTGGTGAAAGACCATATAAATGTGATGTGTGTGGGAAGGCATTTATCATTTCAAATGATTTAAAGTATCACAAAACATCACACACTGGTGAAAAACGTCATAAATGTGTTGTATGTAAGAAGGCATTTACCCGACCATCGTCATTGAAACTTCACATTAGGATACATACAGGGGAAAACCCTTATAAATGTAATATTTGTGGAAAGACATTCAGCAGCCAATCATATTCCTTAAAGGGACACATGATGAGAAGACATAATGGTAAAATGAACTCAAAAATGTGATGTGTGTAAACAAAAAAAAAGATTTTACCAAATATATGCTGTACAGAAACACGAGAGGTCAAAAATTTTACAGATGAAAAAAAAAACTAATACTAGTAACTGCTCATAACATTTGATAGTTGAGGAGACCTGGATCAATCATCATGAATGTGTGTGAGATGGCATTCTCAAATATTTTACCAATGTATACTGAACAGACACAGGAGGACACATACTTTTACGAAAACACAAAAACATGATAGAAGTGAATAGTGTTAGACGGCACACACGTGATGAAATCACACACATGATCAAATCACACACGTGATCAAATCAGACAAAGCAATCGTACCTTGAAAATGTAATGTATTGGAAGGCTTTCCCTTTTTAGATTCTATAAAAAAGCATCCGAGAAGATATACTGGTGATCGATAAATTTTATGCTTAAATCAATTTCTTAATTTACATGCATGTACCTGAAATGTAATGTTTGAAAAAATATATATAGTATATATAGCATATTTTTGAAAAAATAATATCCGATAATTGTAGAATTTCAAAGAAATAAAGTACAAGTGTATGGAACTAAAATTCATAGTAATTCATAGTTTAATAAAATATAAGGAAAAATTAAAGGCTGGATAGACATTTTTATTTCTAGCTTACTTGAGAGATGAAAACTCCGATTGCCCGTTGTCCGTCTGTAAATTTTTAAAATTTTCAACCTCTCAAGAACCCCAGTGCGAATTTTAACCAAAATTGGTACAAAGTATCCATGTATGCGGGGGAGTTTGAGTTGATTAAAGAAAGTGCAAGGTCTCCTTACAAGGGAATATAATCAAGAAAAGACAAAAATAGGATGGGGTCATTGAAAAAATCTTCATTCAAGAACCACTTGGTCAGGAAAGCTGAAAACTGCATTCATAGGTAGTGTAGATTTTAATATTCTAAAATCATTTACCCCATGGTAGGACAGGGTCTCGATAGGGAATCCAATTTTCAAATTGAAATACCGGTATATAAGAAAAATCTTTAAAAATCTTCCTCTCAAGAAGCACATGACCAGAAATGCTCAAACTTATCTGGAAAAACTCTGGGGTAGAGTACGTAGATTGTAAAAGTCTATTTGGCGTTTCTTTAATTTGCATAATTTATTATGTCCCTTTCGTACAAAGAAGGTCAAATCGATTTGATGCTATTGGTCGGTCTGTCGGTCCAGCATCAGTTTCTGATCTTTTTCTTCGCAGTGGTTGCGCATATTGAAATGAAATTTAATATACAGATTAATCATATGAACATCTAGATCAAGATCTGTTTTGGGTAAGATCGGTGTTTTTCGGATAGAGCTATATATGCCCTTGGACTTCAAAAAAAAATCAAAAAATTCAAACTACTTTGGAGAGGTGGGGGGATAAG
The DNA here is from genome assembly GCF_032062105.1 of Saccostrea cuccullata. Lineage (NCBI taxonomy): Eukaryota > Metazoa > Mollusca > Bivalvia > Ostreida > Ostreidae > Saccostrea > Saccostrea cuccullata. The sequence continues at coordinate 33,240 of NW_026928568.1, forward strand.
TGTTTTACAAACATTTTTTTGTTAGAAATTCAAATGATGCATTAATTTTTACTAAAAGCAAATTTCTAACTCTAAAGCATCTTTTTGAAATGCAAATAAATAATTTTCATTTTATCTGAAAAAAAAAAATACAAAAAAAAAATAATAAAATAAACATATAAAACAATTAAAAGCTAATATTGATCTTTCAATGCTAAAACCAGAACTAGGGATTTCTTTAAAAACTATAAAACAAAATTTTATTTTCAGTGAACAGTATTATATACATTACGTCAAATTGCTAAAAAATACATAAATTCTGAGGCAAAAAGTCAAAGTAATTGCTACTTTTTTAGGTGTTATAAAATGCTAGAATTGTATATAATCAGCACATGATAAGGGTAAGCATTTTTAGGTCACCTGAGTACTCAGTACTCAGTACTGAGTACTCAGTGCCTTGTGCGTAAACTTTTGAACATTTTCAGCTTCTTCTCTGCAACCACTCATCCAATTTTGGCATGAAGCATCTTTGGGTAAAGGGGAACAAAAAATTGTGAATTTCATGGTCTCTGCCGCCTGGGGCCTGAGGGATGGGGCCAAAACCACTAAAATAATGCACTCTTTAAGGTTCTGGTGATAGGGTTGGACTGTATTGATTATATAATGAAAATACAATTAATCTTCTCTGCTCCTGAGTATTAAACCTGTAAACTATGTAAATAGTTATGATGAGGAAGGTTGCCTCTTCCTAAATTGTTAATTTCAGGGCCCCAGGGACAGGCGTTTTGGTGTTAGGGCGGGGCTCTAATGATGATATAGTGAAATTGTATGAATTCTTTAAAAATCTTTTCCTTTGCTTCTTGGTATTATGCCAATGATCTAAGTACATATTAATTGTAATGAAAGGTGACTCTTCCTAAATGGTTCATTTCATGACCCCTGTGACTTCCTAAATTGTGAATTTCAGGGCCTCAGGGACAGGCGTTTTTGTGTTAGGGCGGGGCTCTAATGATTATATGTAGTGAAAATATATGAATTCTTTAAAAATATTTTTCTTTGCTTCTTGGTATTATGCCAATGATCTAAATACACAGTGGCAGATTGAAGGGGGGGCCACCCGCGCCCACCCCCCCCCCCCCTAAAATTGTCAAAGTTAACGTAAATCACAGTTTCGTCTAGAAAATGTTAATATGTCTACTTGGTAGACCTCATTTTTACCCTACAAAATCTCTAGAATCCAGGAGCTTCCGGGGGGTGGCTACCTGGGCCCACTGGGGGCCTCAAGGCAGCCCCCAACCCCTTGCCTACTTTTTGGGGCCCCCTCTAACTGCAATTCCTGGATCCGCGCCTGGTACATATTAATGATGAAAAGGTGTCCCAAAATT
>NW_026928569.1:0-3473 GCF_032062105.1 Saccostrea cuccullata
CCCTTTTAAAACCCCCTTTTTAAAAAACGAAACGTTTTTTGAAATATAAAACCCAATTTTCTTTTTAAAATAAAATTTTTTATGGAAAAAAATTTTTAAAATTGCAAGATTTAATTTAAATTAATTTAAAATTGTTAAAATGTTTAAAAAATTTTCATAAAATATAAATGTTAAAATTAATTAAATAAAAATTAATTTTTTTAAAAAATGGAAATTAATTTTTATTTTTCCCACAAATATGGGAAAATTTTAAAATTTGGGTACTACCTTGGTTAAGGGTTTTTCATTCAGAATACAAACATTGAAAATTTCCCTTTTAAACATTTCTTTGCTTTTTTTGAAGTAGCCTAACAATTCAAAAAATTAAAGTTTAAGTTATAGAAAAAATTATTTTAAAAAAAAATTTGAATACATTTTTTTAATTAAGTTTTTAAATTTAATTAAAAAAATTAAAATAAAAGTTTTTAAAGTATTTATTTACGTTTTCAAAATTAAAATTTATTTTTTAAATTTTTTTATGGTTAATTGTTAGAAAAAAAGAATTCCAGAAATATGATTTTTTGGGATTAAAAGAAATAAATATGGAAAAAATAAATTAAACTTTGGGTTTTTTAAAAAAGGAAAAGGTAAAATAAAAAAAATTTTTAAAAAGAAAAAAAAAAACAAATTCGAATGGTCTTATTTTTACATTGAATTTTTTTTTAAAAGTTGATTTGTAGGCAAAATCAAAAATTTTTACAAATTTTTTAAAAAATTTTTTAAAAGGAAAAAACTTTTTCAACTTTAAAATTCCTTTTTTTTTTAAAAATTTAAATTTTTTTAAAATATCATTTATTGTTCCAAAAAAAAAATTATTACCAAAAACAGAATACCCTAAAAATAACTAGGAAAAAATTTTAAAAAAGGTTTTCTAAATATTAATTTTTTTTGTTAATAAAGTAATGACAAAATTCAATTTAATTTTTAATATAAATTTTTCTTTTAATTTTTTTTTACTTTAAAATTTACTTAAACTGTTTTTTAAAAACGTTTTTTTCAAATTTTTAAAAATTTAAAAACCTTTAATTTAAAAATTTTTCCCCTTTTTAATGTTTACCCTATTCCGAATCTAAGTTTTTAGGTTAAATTTGAAAATTTTTTTGGGTTTTAACAAAAAATTTTTTGAAACCAAAACCTAGATTTTAATTTAAAGGGAATTATTATTTTAAATTTAATTAAATTAAAAAATATAACCCCTCAAATTTTTGTTTTTTCCCTTAATTTTAAATTTTTTTCTATTTGAAACAAATATTAATTTTAATTTTAACATGTACCAAACAATATTTTTAAGAAAGTGAAAATTTTTCAAAAGAGGAAGGGAGGGGGGGGGGGTTTAAAAATAATGGTCCTTATTTTTCAAAAATTATAATTTAAACCAAAAACAAAACTAAAAATTTAAATTAAAAAAAATTGGGAGATTTTGGTATTATTTTAGTCTTTCCAAAGTGACATAAATCATTTTCCCGTAAAATTTCAGGAGGCCTCTATTTTATTTCTGGTTTTTAGGTTTAAAAAATTTCAATAACCAGTTACCCCAAATGTTTTTCATGCCTACCTATTCAAAAGGTCAAATTGGATAAATTTCAGGGAGCTTCTAAATTCTTCTGGGAAAATATTTAAATTATTATAAATACTTTTTAAAAATTTATTTTTTTTTAAAAAAAATTTTTAAAAAAATTTTTTTTTTTAAATAATATAGACCCAAATTTTTTTAACTCAAAGGAAAAAAAAAAAATAAATATTTTTTGAAATTTAATGGTTTTTTTTTTTGTGGAATCTTTCCCTTAAGTTTTCAAATAGAATTTGTCATTTTGATTTTATTTTTATTTTTGTTATTTTAATCTTTTTTAAAAATTTTTTAAAAAATTAAAAATTTTTTGGTTTAATTTTTTAAAAAAAATTTTACGACATTATATGCTTATGTTACTTTAAGAAACTCAAAACAAAAATCCATTTAATAACATAAATACCCTTTTAATTTTATTTTTTCTTTGGTTAATGTAAAACATATCTTTTAAACCACAAAAGTTTTTTATAATTAATTTTAAAGTTTAAAAAATTGTTTTTTAATTTTTAAAATAAGTAAAATCATTTTTTAAATATTTTAAGTGCTTAAATTGGATCCTCCTTGGGAAAAATTTATGGGGTTGTACGGGGTTTTTACGCATGCAATCCATGGTAAATGCTTTTTTGAATATTTAATTTGACTTTTCACAAAACAAAAAAACGACGTTAGAAACCAGACAAAAATGTGATTAGACGAATGCATTTTTTTCCCCAAATTTATTTTTTTAAGACTTTAAAAATTTCTTTATCGTTTGTTTTTGTTTAGTCATGTGGAATTCCAGTTTGATAATCTTTTTTGTTTACACAAAAAATTCCCAACTTTAAATCCTGTTTTTCTGGTTAGCGCCTTTTAAAAATTTTCCCAACTTTTTATTTTTTTAAAAATTTGGGTGTATAACAAATTTTTTTGCTTTTTGTATTAAAAAACCCCAGAAAGGTAAAAGAAGTGTTAAATCAAATTTATCAATTTTTAGTTCAAAAAATTAAAATTTTAAAACTTTAGAATCCCTTAGGTAGAATTTAAAATTTTCAAAACTTGATTAAATTGCCAAAAACCGGATTTTTAAAAAACTAACAAATTTTATAAGAAAAAGGTAACTTAAAATTACAAATTTAATACAAGGGATTAAATTTTTCGGGAAAAAAAAAAGTGTTTTTTAAGGAGTTCAAAAAAAGGAGAATTGTGATAAAAAAAGACGTTTAAGTGGGTTAATAAAAATTACATTAAAAGAAATGTTTTTAAGGGAAAAATTTAAATCTTGGGCCCCCAAAAAATTTGGAAAGGGGGAAAAATTAAAACCCCCCCCGTTCCCCTCCCCCAGAAGGTTTAGTTGCGTATTTTTTTTTTAAATTAAAAAATAAAATTCCAAAAATATTAAAATTTTTAAAAAAAAGTTTTAGGTTAAGTAGTTTTTCCCTTTATCGTAAAATTCCCCTTTTAAAAATTCCAAATTGCCTTAAAACCCTGCTAACTAGTCAGAAATCCCTTTTTTCAAAATTTTTGTCCCCCTAAAATTCCCCTTTTTTTAAAAATTTTATTTTCCCCCTACAAATTTTAAAAAAAAATTTCCCAAAAAAATTTTTTCCGAAATAAAAATCCTTTAAATTGGGAAATTTTCCTTTTTCCAATTTGATCAAAGTGCCGTTTTTTTTTTAATTTAAAAGTAAAATTTTTTCCCCCCAAATTAAAACTTTTTTCAACCTTTTAATATATATTAAAAATTTTAAAGGTAATAAATTAATAATTTAATAAATTTTTTTAATTTTTAAATTTGAATTTTAAATTTTTTTTTTTTTTTTCCTTAATTTTTAAAACGGCACCCCTTTTAACAAAACCCTATTGTCCTTTCTAACTTAAAATATTACTG